>NC_092647.1:33079875-33134582 GCF_039555335.1 Amphiura filiformis
TCAGTAGATAGGAGTCTGTATGTTGTCATTATGGTGCTACCTACAGTAGATAGGCGTCTGTATGTTGTAATTATGGTGTTATCATCAGTAGATAGCAGTCTCCATGTTGTCAATATGATGCTATCTTCAGTAGATAGCAGTCTGTAAGTTGTCATTATGATGTAATCGTCAGTAGATTGCAATCTGTATGTTGTCATTATGGTGTTATCGTCAATAGATAGCAGTCTGTATGTTGTCAATATGATGCTATCTTCAGTAGATAACAGACTGTATGTTGTCATTATGGTTTTACCTTCAGTAGATAAGAGTCTGTATGTTGTCATTATGGTGGTATCTTCAGTAGATGGCAGTCTGTATGTTGTCATTATAATGGTGTTATCTTTAGTAGATAGCAGTCTTTATTTTGCATTTTGAAAATTTAAAAAAAAAGTATTTTAGAGCTTGTGTTCAACATTTTAGTTGTTTTGTAATGTTAGTTGATTCATTTTGAGAGTTTGCTAGTAATTAAAAAAAAATAGAAAAGGAAAAAAAAAAGAAATCCCGACCGACCGACCCAATTGTTAAAATTCATTTGAGGGCAAGCAAACATTTTGTTTCTTGGACTCAGTAGATAGCAGTCTGTATGCTGTCATTATGGTGATTTCTTCAGTAGATAGCAGTTTGTAAGTTGTCATTATGGTGTTATCTGCAGTAGATAGCAGTCTGTATGTTGTCATTATGGTGTTATCTTCAGTAGATAGCAGTCTGTATGTTGTCATTATGGTGTTATCTTCAGTAGATAGCAGTCTGTATGTTGTCATTATGGTGTTATCTGCAGTAGATAGCAGTCTGTAAGTTGTCATTATGGTGTTATCTGCAGTAGATAGCAGTCTGTATGTTGTCATTATGGTGCTATCTTCAGTAGATAGCAGTCTGTATGTTGTCATTATGGTGTTATCTTCAGTAGATAGCAGTCTGTATGTTGTCATTATGGTTCTATCTTCAGTAGATAGCAGTCTGTATGTTGTCATTATGGTGTTATCTTCAGTAGATAGCAGTCTGTATGTTGTCAGTATGGTGTTATCTGCAGTAGATAGCAGTCTGTAAGTTGTCATTATGGTGTTATCTGCAGTAGATAGCAGTCTGTATGTTGTCATTATGGTGCTATCTTCAGTAGATAGCAGTCTGTATGTTGTCATTATGGTGTTATCTTCAGTAGATAGCAGTCTGTATGTTGTCATTATGGTACTATCTGCAGTAGATAGCAGTCTGTATGTTGTCAATATGATGCTATCTTCAGTAGATAGCAGTATTTTTACCCAAAATGTCATTATTACAGAGGATATAACTTCCTCAAGGATCCTCCGCAGTAAATTTTAATCGTCTTCATTACGTAGCTGTGGGTTTGCCCATTTACTGTGGACATAAATGCATGCTGTGACACTAAGGACGAACCTTCTCCATACTTTTATGAAAAATCCATCTCTGCCGGCATTTCAAATGATGAAACTCACACATCGCAATAATTGTCTTTAAAACTGCCGCCAAAGGAAGAATAGTTTAAGGTCACTCAAGCGTAGCAAATCATTTATTCCATACAAGGATTGCTTCGTAACATCATAAATAAACGATAGATATTGACTGTTTAGTAGAAGTAAGAACAGGACACAGCAAATATTATATACTGCATAACATTTTCAAATAACTATGTTTTGAACGGTTAGTACAGATTCAAAATAGGTTGCTTTGTCAAAACTTGGAATTCACCATTTTTACGCAATCCTCTCTACTTGAAACGTCCAATATTTAAAATCTAAAAAATCTGAGAAACCTAAATATATGTAGAACTTAAAATGCAAAACAATAAATGTGACCAATAGAATAGCCGTTCATACCTAAATAGTTCCATCTTTTCCGGTATAAATCATTCTTATGTAGGTAGCAGTCTGTATGTTGTCATCATGGTTTTATTTTCAGCAGATATCAGTCTGTATGTTGTCATTATGGTGGTATCATCAGTAGATAGCTAGCAGTCTGTACGTTGTCATTATGGTGTTATCTTCAGTAGATATTAGTCTGTATGTTGTCATTATGGTATTATCATCAGTAGATAGCAGTCTGTATGTTGTCATTATGGTGTTATCTTCAGTAGATAGGAGTCTGTATGTTGTCATTATGGTGATATCTTCAGTAGATAGCAGTCTGTATGTTGTCAATATGATGCTATCTTCAATAGGTAGCAGTCTGTATGTTGTCATTATGGTGTTATCTTCAGTAGATGGCAGTCTGTAGGTTGTCATTATGGTGTTATCTTCAGTAGATGGCAGTCTGTATGTTGTCATTATAATGGTGTTATCTTTAGTAGATAGCAGTCTTTATTTTGTAAAAAATGGTGTTTTAAATGAACTATGACGTTTTTATCATGAGAAACTGATGATTTCTTCTGTACATTTTAACACATAAAAGAATAGGAACTTGATTTAGTGGTGTGATCCATCAAGGTTCTTCGTCTTCTTATCCAACACCTGCAAATTGCCTATTATAGGCGTGCCTATAAATGCTATAAACAAGCACTATATGGACGAGGCAATAAAGTCGAACCCCAACTGTCACCAGAACTGCTACAGCAACAACATCTTCAACCACATTATCCAATAAAAAACGATGGCAAATTATTGGTTGCAGAAGCAATTAATGAAGGCCAAGAGAGAGTACGATTCAAAGAAGTTGAGTATGAGGCCGCACGTAAATCAATTGCCTTTAGCATGTTTAGGGGATTTATTTTCGCAGAAAATTTTATTTATTTATTTATTACATTTGGCAAAAAAGCACAGGCAATACCCAATAGTGCTCAAAGAGCACTAAATTAAAGGGAAGCCCTACATACAAAGCCAGAGGATGATTTAAGGAAGCCCCATCATGCACTGTAAAAGTGTTATCACTAGAGTTTCAACTGCCACTTTACTTTTCAAATCCCATTGAACTCTGTGCAAAAGATGTTGTTTTAGAATTGCCCGTGTGTCATTATTACTTGGTCGATTTCAGATCTAAAGTGATGTATGCATGAAGGATAATTCACACCTTCTGTAGATAACATAAAATGTGAAATCGACCAACCTTTTGAAGGTGTTTTTATTGTAAATAAGTCTGTCCAAATTCAAAATTAACCATGCACGTGTGTATGCAGTGGGCGGGCAGTGGTGTCATGTTCACTCACACAGCTGTGCTAACCGCAAGACTTGCTGGGAAGTACTTAAATCATCCTCTGATACAAAGCTAACAAAAATAAACTGAAAAGCAAAAACAAGATAAAAAATAAAGACAACTATTGGAGGGTTTTAACTGCAGCCTTGAAAACGGACAAGGTGGGACAACAGACAACATTTTCTGGTAGCTCATTTCATAACATAGGACCAAGGTGGAAGAAACTTCTTTGACAAAGTGTGAGGCGGCTGAAAGGTGGGTAGAGAGCTCGGGAATGGTTACATCTTGAGTTGGAACGCGAATGAGGTGTGAATACATTAGGAGCAGATGAAAGGCCGGCAAGAATTTTGAACACATGGCGCACCGTAAATGAGTCGCGACGGGCCTCAAGAGAGGGGAGGTTAGTTTGGGAAAGGATGCTGTCATGATCCAGGTCCCAAGATTGTAATATGACGCGGCAGGCAAACCTCTGAACAGATTCCAGGCGGTCGGTTTGGGTTTTGGTGAGTGTGTGCCAGGTTGAGCTGCTGTACTCAAGAGCTGAGCTGGACGGACCAGAGAAGTGTACAAGGTGCGACGAAGATGTTGAGGAGCAAGGTGGAAGTTTCTATGTATCATGCCAATCATCCGACGAGCCTTCTTACAAAGGACATCAATGTGAATGTTCCAATTTAATTTACTAGAAATGTGAATGCCAAGGAAGGTGATGTCTGTCACTCTATCAATGGGTTGGTTGTTAAGTTGTAAAAGAAGGTCGGGTAGGGGTTGATTTTGGTGGAGATAATCATGGTTTTGGTTTTCTTAGCAATGGCTTGAAGTAGATTGCAAGCAAACCAAACGGAGATTTTGGTGATGTCCTCTTGAAAGTCGGCTAAGTCCTGATGGTTGTTGATTGGCTTGTACAAAGTCGTGTCATCCGCATATAGAACTAATTTGCTACCCGCAGAAAATGGGATGAGAGATATGTTGTTGATAAATAGCAAGAAAAGAAGGGGCCACAAGAGAGACCCCTGGGGAACCCCAGAAACAACGGGAACAAGACGAGAGGAACACCCATGGACGGCAACACACTGGTACCTGTCTGTAAGGTAAGAATTAACCCATGACAGCAGTTGACCAGATATGCCAAAAGCACTACGTTTTTGAAGCAAAAGTCTGTGTGGCACTTTATCGAAGGCTTTCGCCAGATCGAAAAGGGCAACCACGACATCTTTGCGGGCTTCAACGACATCTTTGCGGGCTTCAACGGCATTGTGCCAGTCTAAGATGGCTGTAAGAAGGGCATCTGCGGTAGATGAATTTGGAAGGAATCCAAATTGTCTCTCAGTGAGCAGATTGAAATATTGAAGGTGGGAGAAAATATGTTTATGAATAACTTTCTCTAAAATCTTGGAAATGATGGGCTGGAGAGAGATGGGACGGTAATTTGTAATGGACTTTTTGTCCCCAGATTTGAAAATAGGAATGACGCGGCATATTTTCCAAGCAGAGGGGACCCTGCCAGAAGACAAGGAAAGATTGAAAATATAGGTAAGAATTGGAGAGACGGTGATGGCGGTACCTTTAAGCATGGCACCCGAGATACCATCAATACCAGCAGCAGAGGAATATTTCCGGAGGATGAGATCAATTACATCCTCAACAGTACAAACTGCACTGGAAAGATTCCCTGGAGGATGGTAAATACTGGATGGAGTTTGAGAAATATCAACGTCGTCAGGATTGAAACATTCAGCACAAAATTGACTGAAAAGATTGGCAATGTCTTGGGGATTATCAGCAATAACGTCATTGTATTGCATGGTATCAGGAATGGATGGGCGACCAGATAAGGACTTCGCATATCCCCAAAAACGCTTACTGGGAGAATCGCCATCAGCAAGGGAAGCAAGATAGGAATGTTTAGCTCGCTTAAGCAGGTTGGACAGTCTATTTCTAAGGTGCTTGTACTTTACATAGATATCTTCCCGCTTAGTGGATTTCCATTTCTTGAACAATTGATGTTTCTTTCTAATTAACTTACGGAGGTCACCAGTTAGCCAAGGTGGATTTTTGGCTTTACAACGAATAGTTTTCTGGGGGATACACTCAGTCATAGTTTGCATAAAAAAGTCATGAAAACATATCCAGGCACTTTCAATGTCTAAGTTATGGTCTAACTGAAATGAAGACAACAATGGGTTAGCTTTCTCCCAGTCCGCATCAGAATATTTCCATACTGACCGGGGAATAGGTTTGGAGCTGTTTGGCTTGAAGTTAGCACTAAAATGTAATATGGCATGGTGGCAGGACCCAATAGGAGGCATGTATTGAAGCTCACTAATTTGAGTATCATCATTACAATAAATATGATCAAGAATTTGTGATCGGAGTCTGGTTATTCCAGTTGGAGATGCCGAAAGAGAAGAACCTGTACTTTATTTCTGACGGTGTTGGCCTTATTTAAACAGGTTAAAGCCAACACCGTCAGAAATTTTGAGTGCAAGCTGGATCCAAAACTTTCGGAAACTTTTGTGCATAATAATATTATTAATACAAGCCTTAACGGTAGACTAGGCCTATGATTGGAAAATAACACTTTGAAGTTAATTCTACAAATCATGTACTTTGAAAACTTGCTTGATTTATTGTTGTTAATGAGTTATGTACGTTTTACAAAAGTGTTGTTGTTTCAGCCCTTTTTACTACATAACTCAAGAACCACAGGACTTACAAAAGTATATCTGTAATATTTCTCTTTCCACATAGGCCAGCATGCTTATCCCTATTCAAATTCAAATTCAAATTGATTTATTTCCATATACACATATAAAATTCTATTTATAACCCTAATCCTAAGGGTTAAGGGTATTGTGGTCCATATGTTAAGCGGCGATGTACGCGAGTATATCGTTTAAAAAAAGTCAAACATCAAACAATAGGGTATGTTTGACAGGACCTTGAAAGCCCTAAGGGGCTGTGCAATACTTTTGAGCCTGGGGTGGGTAAAATTGGGGAGCGGGGGGGGGGGGTCAAGAACTTTTGCATGTAAATAGATTTTTTTAAAGCGCGATTATTCCTCTTTCGGGTCCTCTTTACGGTACAGTTTTAAAATGACCTATAGGTTTCACTGTTTTTCTGAAAATTATTCGTCATTTGAGTGTTGAGATCTTTTTGGGACAATCTGTATAGGACCCCGTCGTTATATATATATAGTTGCTACGTTTTTAAAACTTGTTCCTTAGCAATTTGCAAAATTGCTAAGGTCTGTTTCTGTCAAGTTCTTTCTTTCTTTCTTTCTGTCAATCTTATAATGAGCCACCGTAGCCATATGCTTTGAGCCGTTGACCATAGTTGGTCATTAGGACCATTGGGTGGGGGACAAATGAAACATGATCAACTTCAGGTCAAAGGTCATCCACTTCCGGCCAATGGCCAAAAACGTGATTTCACTAAAATGCTACTCCTTCCACAAATTACACAGCACGATGATGGCACTTTGGTACATGCATCAGCTATACCCAGTGTCTAAAAGTTATTGTCCAGAATCGGGGTCAAAGGTCATTAAGGGGATACTTCCGGTATATGACCAAATACCCTAAAATGCTGCTGCTGTCGCAAATATATATAGTACAACAATGTTACTTGGTCATCAGGACTAATAGCTGGTGGCACAAATGTCACATGACCAACTCAAGGTCAAAGGTCGTGGAAAAGTTATTATGGCCGAAAATGTTATTTCCTATTATTTTTACCAAAACTGCTACTCCTTACTAAATTACATCAAGATGACGAAGTTCATTATGGCTGATGTGATTTTCTGTTCTGTTACTAAAAATTCTAAGTCATTCCACAAATTATAGCATGACATTACTTGCATACAACCATTGGGGTCAAAGGTCATTGGGTCAAAAGTCATTGGGGTCAAAGGTCATGTAGGTATTACTTTCAGTATGTAGCAAATTACCTTAGGAAGTGGCACTATAATAGCGCATGACCAAAGTTGCACAGAAATATTTACATGAGTATTGAATAATTTAAAAAATAATCATGTTTCGCGTCTTCTCCGCTTCCTTTTTGAGGTTTCTTCAATTATATTTTTATTTTTGAAATTCAGTTATAACTTTTAAAAAATATGTCTTGGGAGTAAAGATGCTTTCTATAGCCTTGCCAATATACAAGAAACACTTTTGGAAGGTTTTGTGATAATCAGAGGAGGCCTATCTCTTTGAACAAGATATAAAAAGAGGCCTCCTCCGGATCCTTTTTCCAGGCATTATTGTGTGCGTTAACAGTTCTAATTATGGGTATTTGCACCAATCAATTTACGATAAAAAATAAAAATCACCCTCTTCCTCCTTTTTGAAACATGTTTTTTATTTTACTTGGCCTTATCAAAATGATTTCACATACTGTAATAGTATGGAAAATAATTATGTAATATAATTTATGATTAATACTACAAACATCTCTTCATACATGTATATTCCAATGAATTATACATATGCTGGACCTTTTGAACTCGCATATATGCTATAGGTGAGCTAACGAATTAACCTTGGTCTCTAGCCAAATTCAAAAGTTATAGTGCATTTCAAAAAAAGACCTCTCAGTAAAATCAGCATAATATACTACCTCTAACATGCATTCATGCTATATAGCTGGGGTAATTAGCTATAGGCCTAGGTAATTAGCTATTGCTAAGGTCGCGTATATGGTCGAATCCAACGAAAAGTGTACACGGCATGTTCAGGGCCATAACTTAAAAGTATTAATCAATTGGCATTCGTTTTTGTATTGTGTTTATTCGCCTTGATCATACGCTTCGCGCCATATATAATAAGACCCCCTTCTGTGAAAAACTTAGACACAGGGAACCCAAAACATGCTATTTTTACCCATTTTTTCAAAATATTTCTTAAAGTATTTTTAAAAACATATAAATCAGTTAAGAAAAGAAGTCATTGGATTGAATCTAAATTGATTTCCTGAAAGGTGTGTATTCAAAGATTGCCTGTTCAATTTTTCACATATTTATACATAATTATGAATTTTTTGTGATAATTTTTTGAGTGGTATTTTTTTACATTACCTACGAATACAATTTTTCATAGCACTAGATATATCTTAAAAAATGGAAATCACTAATAAATGCGCAATTGATACAAGCTTTGATATGTCCAATACTGAAATGCATTGCATTCGGACATCTTTATTATTGTGTTTAGCTGCCAGAAATTCTAAATGGCACAAAGGTAGGTTTGGTAAAAAATATGCATTACCTCCGAATACATGTTAAAAGCTGTGCCATTTCCACAAAGTGAGAGAATAGTAAACAATAGTTAAACAATAGGTGCAGGGTAATATACTCTTTATTTCTACCAAGTTTCAATAGCCTGCGTTTAAATATTTCTGAGATGTCAACAATAAAAGCAAGTATTCGTAGGTAAATTTCGGTAACCGAATGTTACCTACGAATACAATTTGACATCATGACAGTATTGTGAAACACCGCCATTCATGCCAATGCCCATATTGGTACATAACAAAGGCCTGTATGTTTGCTATCAAATCATATGTCAATGAAAGTTGCGAATTCACATACATGCCCACCATGCAAAACTGAATACGGCTCAATTGGTGAAAAATATGTACTGAAATAGACGACGGTCTGCTCATTTGAAAGAAAAATCAGATTCAAAGAAGATTTGAAGGGATAAATACTTGGATTTGTCAACTGTCATGTGCGCTTCATTTTAAATGTTTACCGACCTTCTGGTTTCTGAGTAATTTGTGTCCAAATTGATTTATTCGAAGGTAACTTTTGACGTTTTCGCTAAGGTTACCTACAAATACCATGGAAAAAACAACTGTTCTCATTGTCTCATGATCTAGACAACACATTGACATGATTGATGGACCCTGGTATAAAGCTTATTGTAGTTGCCCTCAAACGAAAGGCCACAAGACGTAACTGACTCCAAGATGGACTTCACAAGTCTGCAATAACTGTTTTAAGCGATTTGTGTGCAATTAAGCAAATTAAAGTCACTTTAGTGCCTTTGTTTCTTACTTCAATCCTCTTTCAACCGCTGTGAACCGACATTATTAATACATGATAGGGTCTAAAGTATCAATAAACGCACATAAAGAAAATAATACATTCAAAGTGCTTTATAAAATGAAGTTTTGATTGCGATATCCACCAAAAGTCTAATTCTTACCTACAAATACTGAAATGTTACTTACGAATACAGCATAATACATGGCATGTGTAATGAAGTGTCTCTACCAATGGAAATTAATTGTCAAAAACTTTAAGCGGTACCCCAGGACACTATTATTACCCATATACGGATTCATTCAACAATTATTTATTATGTAAAATTGCTGATTAACTACTTGTATATCAAAATGAAGTGGTCAAAATCTTGCTAAAAGCATCAAAATTTTTGATCTAAGGTAATAGCATTTATTCATTTGGACGTACCATCTGAAAGAGATCTAAAACTACCATTTTATTAATTCATTACCATAATAGCGAAATTTAAACCTCTAAACTCAATATAGATATTGTTAAATCGCTCATGTTACCTACGAATACCCGGGTTTCTTCACCTTTTCATTGTATAAAACGTTAGGTGTGTGCGTATAATTCCTAATATTCTTGAAAACATATATCCTACTCGTTCTAATATAATGTGTAAATTGATTCATACTCATTTGATAAATAAAATTCAGAAACTGACCTAAACTACATTTTCAAAAATAAACTAGCATAAATTGACTAAGATCATATTGATCGCGTTATAAAAATAAAAACAAATATTTTCTGGTTCAGCTAGCATTTTCCTGACACCCTGTGGTCTACATTACACGAAAAAAGCGTTAATGGGAATATTCCATTTGTTTTAGGTTGATTAGTATTGCGATAGTGAAAGCATCCTAGTGGTATTCGTAGGTAACATTGGGTTTTGATATCACATTTACTATCACACGTCCTGGATTTATTTTTCAAGATTAGTAATGGCACTTTTGGTTCCTATAAGGCCAATATGTCATCAATCAATAGGCAAAAGGAAAAAATTGTGGAGACATTTTTATTTCGGACTTTTATTTTTGGCCCGTGGACACATTTGGTTGGATTCGACCATATGTGTATGCGCAATTAGCTCTAGTTTTATCTATGTTCTCAGTGAGAACGTACGTACTGTGCACTGAATTATAATTGAAAGCCTTAAGGTGATACTACACCCTTTGATAAATTTGTGATTATTTTTGCATTTTTCTCAAACAATTATAAAACACTGGTAACGAAAGTTATGTATAATATAGGGGTAAGGAATCCAGTTACTACGGTACGTTATTTACTGGAATTTCAGTGACTCAAGACAAGCGGTACGTTATTTATGATAAGAAAAGAGGTACCGCTAGAACGTATCCCATTTCTTAACATAATGAACCACTTGTCTTGAATCCCTGAAATCTCAGTGAAGTAATTGGATTCCTTGCCCTCATAATATACATATAACTTTTGTTACCAGTGTGTAGTTATGTTATTTTTGAGAAAATGCAAAATTAATCACAACATTTATCAGGGGGTGTTGTACCACCTTAAATGACCTCAGGCCTCAGCGTGTGATCAAATATACATAACACGTACAGTTCAGTATAATAGTAAATTGCAGAGCAATGAAGCATAAAAATACAAAACATGAACTTTGACTGAAGTTCGTTCAATTGTTGCGTTAACCTTGAAAATATGAGGCAGACATACGTGTAAAACGTGAATACTGCCAACTTGTGACAATTGATTTTTTCACTAATTACATTTAGGACATCATCATAACATTTACGCATGCGCTGAAATAGGGAGAAATCTGATTGGTTGGGCCGAGCTTTAGACACACCCTCACTTTGTTGTTCTGGCGAATTTGTGGTAGTTGGGCAAATAACTGAAAACTAGCAAAGTTGGACACCAAGAAAGTCATTCAAGAGAGATTCGGACCGTAAGCTATTTATTGATGGTATTAAGAGACCTTGTGTATTAAAATCAAAGATGTGATGGCAGACTTTAAAAAAACATTGATTTTCTTTATATATACTTTGCACATGGTTAGACATTTAGTCAACATTATATATAAATTTGGTAAAAATTAACCACTTCACCTATGGTTACCATGGCAAAAGCCAAAATATGAATTTACCCAATTTTCCCCATTTTTACCCTTTTCACAACTGGAAAAATGCTTAAATATTAGGTCATATTTCATATAATAGGAATTAAAATATCCTTTTCCCATACAGTGAAGCAGCTATCCTTGTCCTTTTCAAAAATGATGTAAACATAACAATTTATTATTTCGATATGGGAGATAGCATTAAAATAGGGGTGTTTTTGATTAATTTAATTATGCAAAAAGTGATCATTTTAAAAATGACGTAACCTCCAAAGTGGTGTTTTTGCAGGGTAGGTAAATCCGATATTGGTCTATCTATCTTTAGAAAAACAAGTTTTAGTAATTGTTGTACTGGAAAGCTGTGTTGCCAGAAACTTCGACCTTTTTAGTATTTTTGACATTATAATTTAGACAGTGTAGTAAAATATTTTGAGGATTTACTTTCACTGAAAATCCTGATTAGGGTTGATAATGTATTCAAAAGAAATTGATATCAATCCACCATAAAGTGAGACATGATATGATAGCATTTTAATGACAGTGTTGCCAGAAAAAGGTCTCTCAACGAGGCTTTTGCTAATTTTGTTATTTCATTTTTTACAGCTATGTTGAAAAAATGGCTAAATTAAAATGAGTTAGGTACCACACATGAAAGGAAAAATTCTCACATGGTTTTTCTGGACCAGTTTGTCTATTTTTGTTATGGGGAATAAGAATTTATGAGGTAAAAGCCTGTATCCCTAGAACTTTTCGGTGAGGGCGCTATTTTTCAAAATGGATGCCAAAATCCATTGCAAAGCAACTATGCTGTTAAAATAGTCTTATAATAGATATAATTGGCTAGATTTTGGATATTGATGAAAGTAATTTTTAAGTAAGTCATGGTATTAATAGGAAGGTACCAGGAGATCACAATTGGGGAAGCTTTTCAAAATGACCGCCAAAATCCAATGAAAAGCATATATACGATTACAATAGTCACTTATGAGGTATAATTGACCAGATTTTGGTTTAGTATTGATGACAGTTAATATATTAAAAGGGCATTTCGTGATCCACAGCCTCATCCCCCCACTTTTCTCAAAAAATTTGAGATTTTTATACCACTGGATACGTCTGGCTACAAAATGTTTATGTACCAAATATTTCTTGCAGATTAATTCGTTTAGCAAAAATATAGCCAAATTTGAATTTCGTTCTGGTATACTGTTCTAGGTACTGTTTTTCTATCCGATTCTTCTTTCCTTCTTTCTTTCTTCTTCTGCCAACAAACTTTAAAATGCTTCTCCTCCTACATGTTACACCCTACAATTACGTAACTTGCACACATAATAATAAAAATAATAATAATAATGGAGCGTATTTATACCGCGCAAAAATCATCTTAAAGATCTCAGTGCGCGAAAACAAAAAGAAGCAAAGGACACACAGTGAAACACAAAAAACCTTAGGAATCAGGGAAAAATGAGTTTTTAGACTACATTTGAATTGAGCAAGAGAAGTGATATTGCGGATGTTGTTGGGAAGGGAATTCCAAGCTACAGGGGCAGCATAACGAAAGGAACGCATTCCAGCAGATGATAAATTAACACGCGGGGTCCTGAGTAGTTTTTCAGATGATGAACGGAGGGAGCGTTGAGGAACATAAGTACAGAGAACCGCGGAGAGGTAAGACGGAAGGGTACCGTCAAAGTGCCGGTAAGCAAACACACATAATTTAAACTGAATCCGGAATTTTATGGGTAGCCAATGAAGCTCATAAAGTATGGGGGTGATATGATCATATTTACGTTTTTTAACAATGAGCCGGGCGGCAGAGTTTTGGATCCTCTGGAGGCGGAGAATTTGATCATAAGTGATACCAGCCAAAGTGGAATTACAGAAATCAAGACGAGACGTGATAAGAGAGTTAACAAGACACGACGTCGCTTTCTCAGACAAATATGGACGGATTGTGCCAAGTTGTCTCAAGGATAACAAAAAATAGAGAGCGACATAATCACTTATATGGTCAGACATGTACAGCGTTTGGTCCAGCCGAACACCGAGGTATTTAACAGATTGTTGGAAAGATATGTCAGAATTCAAAATCTGGATGGTATCATCTTCTTATCTGTCAACTTGTTTTATTCGAGAGTTTGTTGCTATTCATCCAACTCAAGATGGAACTAATACAGTTTTGAATAGAAGACATGGTGAGCTCAAAGTTCATGGGAGAGTCAGATTGCGAGACTTCCGTGTCGTCGGCGTACTTTTGTGGTTAAATACCACTAATTATGTATTACACGGGTTTCAATGGGAAAATGCCTAATTTCGGGTGGAATTTTCTCATATTCAGAACTCTCAAAGTTCAATGCCACTAATATCAGGTGAAACTATATGATTTAGATGCCAAATGATCAAAAATTCAACATAGGTTGACCTGAGAATTTTCTTGTTTTAACGCACTGAACCGTAAACACCTTAAAATGACAGTGCGCCCTCGAAGCTGAAAGTTACAATATGATAAAACCGAAGCCGTGCGTATGAATTTTGGTACTATTACAACAAAATGTCATATAATGAGAGAAAATGTACCATTTTGAAAACTCTAAAAAGTACTTTTTTTGGCTATATAACTTGATCAATTTCAGCGATTTTAACGCAGTCTTTTCGAATGCCATGAAAACAAATAGTTACTCGTCGTATTTCAATGTATCGCCCAGACCTATTAGTGGTATTTAACCTTGTACATGGTAATAATGTCTGATAAAGGCTGAGAATAAAGAGTGAATAAAACCGGCCCAAGTACGGAACCTTGAGGGACTCCGAACTGTAATGGAAATGGGTCCGAAACCACTACATTGATATTAACATATTGAAACCTCTCAGTCACGTATGAAGTGAACCCCGTAAGTACAACTCCTTGGACACCGAAAGTGGTCGCCAGCCGCTCAATGAGAATAGAATGGTCGAGCGTATCGAACGCGGCGCTGAGGTCAAGGAGAGCCACAAGAGAAACTTTTTTCACATCAGTGTTGTTAAGAAGGCCGTCCAAGACACTCAGCACCGCGGTCTCCACGCTATGGCCTTTTCTATACGCGGATTACATATACATATACATATGTATCGGCTATATCCAGTGCCCAAAGGATCTAAACAGAATTGGGGTCAAAGGTCATTAAGGGGGAATTTTGATCTTTCGAATGATTTTTTGATCTTTCAAATGATTTTGTGCTGAAATGCTGGAGGGGGCGCAGAATCGACGCTGAATTGGTTAATTCGGCGCCCCTAAGTGTGGCGCCAAGGGCACGTGCTCCCCCGAGTGCTCCCCAGCAAACACAAAACGTTTTCGACATCATTCGCAAAAGGTTATAAAAGGTTGTCAGAAAACGTTTAAATGTCGGGTTATATAAAGGGTATATTAAAAGTATAAAACGTTTTCATAACCTTAAAAAACATTTTTTGATAATCTACTGTCATCAAACAAAAATGTTTTACAGAAAACGTTTAAATTTCGGGTTATATAAAGGGTATAAAACGTTTTAATAACATTCCAAAAACATTCTTGAAAACTTGATACAAAACATTCTAAACAAAATGTTATTTTGGGGTTGAAAAAATATTTTGCGAAAAATGTTTGCCCAAAATATTTTCAATAACGTTTTAAAAACGTTTTCATGACCTTTATATAACCCGACATTTAAATGTTATTAAAAGGTTTGAAAAAAAAACATTTTAAGAACATTTCTGTGTTTGCTGGGTTCAAACATTTTAACATAATGTTTGACACAATATTTGGCAAAAATGTTTGCAAAAATAGTTTACAATAACATTTTTGAAAACATTTAAAAATATTGTTGTAGTGTGTTTTCATACAAAACGTTTTAAAACGTTATCATGACCTTTATATAACCCGACATTTTAATGTTATTAAAACGTTTTTACCTAAACCAAAAGCCAAAATATAACTTATTTAAAACGTTTTTAAAACGTTTTTGTGTTTGCTGGGTCCCCTCTGCCCCCTCGCTTTGCCACTAGTTGTACTTGTTAGCCGATTAGATGTGACAAATCACAGACGATCGCAGTAGGGTATTCCGCCTTTTAAGAGGGTCTAGGGGAAATTAAAGGGACAATGAAACTTTCAAGGGAGTATTCTTGATATTTCAAGATATAAAAGTGCAATGTGGGTATCTTTCAAATGGTAATCCAATGAGGTCCAAAAGTTCTTTTTGTTAATAAAAAATGGTTTTGCTTTGTTGCCTAGCTGGGGGGAGGGGGTTTACAGCCCCTAAGGTAGGGCCTGTTTTCTTCCGCTCTGGTCTTCTGCTGGCAACAACTGAACTCTTTATGCACTCTGTGCATGTGGGCATGTACCATAATGGAAACTTGATAATGCTAGATGCTAACCCATAAGCGGCCATAAAATTTGTCTGGTTCACCTCTGCTTACCTAGCTGGGGGGTTTACACCCCCAGCTAGGTATTCTAATGCTGTCCGATGCTTCTTTCGCCCCCAGCTAGGTATTCTAATGCTATCCGATTCTGCTTCTTTCTTCTTCTGGAAACAAAAACTAGGTAATTTAAAAATGCTTCTCCTCCTACATGTTACAGCCTATAGTTATGTAACTTGCACATATGTATCGCCTATATCCAGTGCCCATAGGGTGTAAACAGAATTGGGGCTATAGGATATTAAAGGGGCATTTCTGGTACAAATACCTTCAAAATGCTTCTTCTGCCACATATTACATAGCACAATGACGTCACTTGCACATATCGATATGCATCGGCTTTACCAAGTGCCTATAACTTGAATATGGAATTGGGGTCAAAGGTCATTAAGAGGGTAAAATATTACAATTGCATTATCTGGACATCTGTAAGGGGTATGGGGCTCAAACTCGGTGACAACAAATCTTATGACATTTTGTAACATTTTGTAGGGGTCAGGTCAAAGGTTATGCAGAGGTCAAATCGTAGAAATGCATTTCCTGGACATCTGTAGGGGGTATGGGGCTCAAACTTGGTGACAATAAACGTAATGATAAGAGGAACATTTTGGAACACTTTGCAGGGGTCAGGTCAAAGGTTATAATTTCATTTTCTGGATATCTTATAATTTCATTTTCTGGATATCTGTAAGGTGTATGGAGCTCAAACTCAGTGACAACAGATTTCACGACCAGGGGAACATTTTGCAGGGTCAGGTCAAATTTTCGAAATGCATTTTCTGGATATCTGTCCGGGGCACGGGGCTCAAACTTTGTGACAACAAACTTGATGATCAAGGGAACATTTTGGAACACTGTGCAGGGGCAGATCAAAGGTAATCTGGGTCAAATTTGAATTTCATTTTCTGGACATCTGTAAGAAGAACAGGACTCAAACTTGGTGACAACAAACCTCAAGACCAGGGGAACATTAAAGAACATCATGCATGGGTCAGGTCAAAGGTCATCTGGGGTCAAATCTTAGAATTGTATTATCTGGCCATCTGTAAGTGGCTCAAACTTGGTGACAACAAAACTCATGGCCAGGGGAACATTTTTCTCTAGTTTCTTTTTATCTTTGCTTTGTTTCCCTTTATCATGTTTATCCGTTTTTATCAACTCATTTTAATGATTTTGTGAAATGAAGCTTTAAAATTGTAAAATGTTGCATTAAATTGGCTAATTGTTTTAATTTTGAAAAATTTGAATATTGTATGTAATTGATATAAAACCAAACAATCAAGCGATTAGATAATTAAAACCAAGTATACCGTATCAAATACTTTAATCTAATCAGAGGCACCATTTTCTTTCCCGACTATACCAAGATTTTATTCGTCAGTATTACTTTAAAGACAACTACCCATATACATTCAATCAAAAATTCTGCCCAAAACTTGTCGTATTACGCTTAAACCAATAACAGTATTTAAACAGAGTGTCCCAATAAAAACAAAACCCTCATTGCGCCATCTTTGTCTCCTATTTCTGAAAAGTTTAATCAAATATATTTTGGTATGTGAAGAAACCTTTATTCGTTAGCTTTAATAAACCGAAAGAAATATTTCAATCGGCTCACAACTTTTGAAGATATGCTCTTAGAAATGTACCCGTTTTTCACGCTGTCCACGGAGGAGGTTTGGCTACTTCAAAGATTGAAAAGGAATACACGTACCATGCATAAATATCAAGCATTCCTCAATAACGAACTTTATTTAGGGAATGGGCTTTACCGGTGTGCCTATGGGCTATTGATTGTGTTAAGTGCCCGGGGGGGGGCACTTGTATTTCAAGGTGGACACCACGCTCGTTTAAAAAAACAAGTAAAAAGGGTTGTTTTCAGCATTGGGCATTTGTCAAAAACGCCAAAAATCAGGAAAAAGGGTATACTTTTCCAAGCAAAATACTTGCTTAGGGTACCAAAGTTTTATGGCAAAATAAAAAAGGATGAAATAGGCAATGTTTGGCTTCGATCAGAACAAATCGTAGGGTAAAACATTAAGAAACATCAAACTACTTATATTTAACAAAAACCTGAACATGAATTTTTACTTTCTTAGTGTTAAAAAAATGGCAAAGTACTTGTTTAGGGTATGTTTTGCACGCGCTGAGTAATACTCGTTTAGGGTGCGTTTCGAGAGTCCATACATGAACATGGTGTCCATCACGTAATGTAAGTGCCCCTTCGGGGTTAAATGTCTTTAACCTGTCGGCAAAATGGATGTGGGATGGGACTTCTCTTGCTATACTTGCAATTAAACTTACTTTTTCTTGGTTATTTATACCTTTTTATTTTATCATGTTTTTTTACTTCCTTAGTTTGTTGTTTCTTGCTTTCTTTTTATTTACAACATGTTATTTCCTCTTTTTTGGATAAAGGGTAGCATGAAAAGGGCTGTTTGGTATGTTCTTGGTTCTTCTGAAGTGAGTTTACTGTGCTGCTTTGCCCAGGGGCGTAGCCAGTCCTCTCTGCCATGGTGGGCAAGTCCCCACAAATTTCCCCCGAAGTTGATTAACAAAGGAAGCGAAGTGAGCGTAGCGAGCGTTCCACCGGCGTGGGGTCCAGGGGCCCGCCTAAGGGCCCGCCCCGGAAGCTCATGGGGTTTGGTCGTTTTTATTCCACGAGGAGAAGCCTCCTTGCATACATCTGTAACGTGTTTATGTGAACATTTTACCATGTAAAGTTTTGATTTTAGAATTTAAAACAAAAATACATTTACAATGTAAGAACAACACAATAAAAACAATACTGATATTCTTGAGTTGATTTAACATTATTTAAATTATTTCCCCCTTCTCCCATTCGTTCTCTCCCCTTCTTCTTTACATTCTTCAATTTCTTCCCCTTTCTCTCATTCCTCCCCCCTTCCTTTAAATTACTTCCCCCTAAATTACTACCCCTTCTTTTCCTTAAGTTTCCCTTCTCTTTTCTTCTTCATTGTATTCCAATTTCTTCCCATTTCTCTCATTCCTTCCCCCTTCCATTAGGCGTACACTCACTTAAATTACTTCCCCTCAAATCACTTCCAGTTCCCTTCTTTAAATATCCCGTCCTTCTTCATATTCTTCAATTTGTTCCCCTTTCTTACACTCCTTCCCCCTGTGCAATTGCTTCCCCACAATAAACATTCCAGATGTTTTCTTTACCTCTTTTTCCCTCTTTCGTTCCCCTTTCCCTATTCCTTCCCTCTATCCCTCTTAAGCTTCCCTTTGATTTTCTTCATTTCCCTCTTTTTTACTTATTCGCGTTTCCTCTCTGTTGCTTTTCCTTCCCTCTTGACCCTATGCTTCCCCCATTCCCTCTTCCTCTTCTCTTCTTTCCTTTCCCTTCTTTCTTTTTTCCTTCCTTTTTCCCTTCTTTCCTTTTTTCTTTCCCCTTTCCTTTCCCTTTTTTCCCTTCTCCCTCCAAAATTTCCCGCCAGAATTTTCCAGTGTGGGCGAGTCGCCCACCCTGCCCACTCCTAGCTACGGCACTGGCTTTGCCCTCTACCTGGCTGATTCCTTGACGAATACAGGTTTCAGGCCTGGTTCTCATTGCATCAATTGCATTGCGTACCCTCCTTGTGCGCCGTATATACTTGCGAATGCAGCATGCAGCAGTAATACATGTAATACGGCTGCAAATATGTTGGAGTCTACCCGGTGATCCTCGCTCATAGTGAATGCGTTCCAAAACCTAACGCTATTATCTATCCATGTCATTAACCATGCGTTTCCTTTTAATCTTTGATGTAGCCAAACCGTGGACAGAGTTAAAAATTAGTACATTTCTAAAAGAGGGCATATCTTCAGATATTGTGAGCCGAGCCGATTGAAATAATTTTTTTTGGTTTATTAAAGCTAACGATTTAAGGTTTCTGTACATACCAAAATACATTTGATCAACTTTTCACAAATAAGAGAAAAAGAAGGCGCAATGAGAGTTCTGTTTTATTGGGACACCCTGTATGTACGAGGGGCAGTCAGTATGTAATAAGAGTTGACTGGTAAGCCCATGAATTATTTTCATGGCGTTTCTCTGTGATTACATTAACACCGTGCCTCTGTCTTTCAAGCATCACATGTACAAATTTTATCACACACTTGATTACAGCATTAGCATAAAGTCGATAGACTAGGGACACTGCCAAGACGGGTCTTTTCAATTACAGAAAAGGCATGTGTTTAAAACGTTCTAGAACAGCTAAAGTACATGGTGCATATGGCTAGTTTTGGGCAGTTATAAACACTAGCTTCAGGGTCTGCCTTTGGTAAAATATGAGACTTGCCATTAAACTTGGGTGGAAATGGGATGTAGTTGAACTTCAACAACTTTAGGACTTGAAGGGAAGCAGCATTATTCTGCCAAAAATGTCGAAAATGAAAAGGCAGTTATTACAAATGACATTAATTATCTCCAAAATTAACGGATTAAAATATAATGACCGGTCACATGTGAGAGCTAGTACTCAGTACGATGATAACTGATGCAAATCAAACAACAAACTGCTCATACGTAGGTGGGATGACGATGACCGATACGACATGCTGGAAATGTATGAAAATTGCAAAATGTCATGTAAATAGGGCTTGAAATATTACAAATGCTATGTAAATAGAAATTTAATAATTCATGTGATTTTTTCATGGATGATCTCAACCTCAAACAAATAGAAAATTTAAAAAAAATAAATTTCTCACTCAAACGATGACCTCTTTCTCTGTACCACTACTTTTTGTAAAAATGTAACAAGTGTAGAATAACACTTATATTTTAATCACGGTTTAAAATATTTTCTAGGGAGACTCCCGTTTTAATGTTTGAGGATTAGTCAACGGAACTGGCAAAAAAAGATAAGTTTCACTTTGCTATTGTTGGCGATATCAATATGTTTATAGAAAGAAAGGCATTGCTTTTGTCAAAAATAACACATATTTGACCACACATTATAAATAAACTAAAACCTTTCTAGCCCAACAAAGATGGTTATATGAGCTGGAAGTGTGTGTTCTTCTACCATTCCAAAAGGCAGCACTCTCCATGTTTTAATTCCCGAGAAAATCTAAAATATACAACAATACCTCATTTCAGCCTCTTATTTCCCTTAACAAAAACGACTAATTTTCAGCCAGTGACTATAGACCATTGATATTATGCTAATGCTGCTACGTAATCAAGTGTGTGATATAATGTTTACATGTATTGTTTTAAAGACAAAGGTACAGTGTTTATGTAATATGTGATATAGAGAAATGCCATGAAAATAATTCAAATAGGCCCTATGGGGTTACCAGTCAACTCTTATTACCTTTTGACTGCCCCTCGTATGTCCATTTTAATGAAATCGGTGTTGTTTCGTGGAAGACGATAACCAAAGACTTTAAAGTCCTTTTTGTATCTGGCATTGAGTTTTGTTAAAAGGGTTTGTGATATTTGCGAGAAATGTTCCTTCAAAATGGCTAGATCTCCACTTCCTGTTGCGTGAGGACACTCAGGAAATTTCACAATATTGTCTATACCAACCAAATGAAATAGATATGCAACATCATCTTGAAAAGTCTCGAGATGTCCAATAAAGTCATAATGAACGTGACATGGTTTTTTATCATCAAAAATCGGGCACCAATGCTCGTCCCAGCCACCATTTGCTACGAATTGAACAAACTCGTCAAATTTCAGATCTGGTGTTTGACTACTAGGTAAAGGAATTTTTCTAACCTGCCTGATGATATCACGTGCTTTCTTCTCATAGTATTTATTCGGTATTTTGACTAGTTTATCCTTATACCCAGATATCAGTCGTGTGTATGGATGTCTTACAAAGATGACAGAAAAGTAGTGTTTCAAACGATCCACTACAGCATTTATGCCGTACCATTTGAGCACTAATGCCAAACCTATAACACCGTCATTATGTTTACTTCCAAGTTTCGTTTGTGATACATTTTGTCCTCTTTCGTAAAGTTGTCTAAAGAGTTCGGTCCAGCCTTGTGACCCTGTTTTGTAAACAAATGTGACCAACAATTTATAGTCATCATTTACCAATGTTGTTTCAAAGCGTTCACGCAGAAGGGACGAAAATCGTTTATCCTTTGCATCAAATGGTAATGGCTGGATCTTGTACTCCTCTGTGCATACTCGTTTAATGTGCTGAACACGTTGTTCCTGTATCCCTTCAGAAATTTGGTATGTCTTGTTTTTCAACATTTGTTCAACGTCCGCTGGAAGCTTTGTAGAGTTAGCGTTACTACCATGACTACTTGTATCTGAAATGTGCAATAAGCAAAGACAGATTAAGCCCAGGTATCATTCACACACTGAACTGACATTAAGTGCGATTCTCAACGTTTATCCAAGAGGTAATGAGGGGGTGCACCGCTCAGTCCCGCTCAGTCCGACACGCCTCTAGTCCGACACGCCGCTAGTCCGACAACACAAATTCCCTATACTTAGCGTTAGTCAGAAAATGAAAAGCACAGCGCTAGTCCGAAAAAAGCATACGCTAGTCCGAAAATGAAAACCAATGCAACTGACCGACACGCCGCTAGTCCGAAACTGAAGCCATGGCGCTAGTCTGAAACTGAAAACTACAGCGCTAGTCCGAAACTGAAAAATACTGCGCTAGTTCGAATCTGACAAACACTGTGCTATTTCTCGCAATTCAAATTCGGACTAGCGCAGTGTTTATCAAATTCGGACTAGCGCAATGGTTTTCAGTTTCGGACTAGCGCTGTGTTTTTTAGATTCGGACTAGCGCCGTGTCGGACTGAAGGAGTGGTTTCCAGATTCGGAATAGCGCAGTGGATTTCAATTTTGGACCTGCGGCGTGTCGGACTGGCAGAGTGTATTTTAGATTCGGACTAGCGGCGTGTCGGACTGGTGCAGTGCATTTCAGATTCGGACTAGCGGCGTGTCGGACTAGCGGAGTGTCGGACTAGCGGCGTGTCGGACTAAGGCCCTGACCCCCGTAATGAGTACCACTCCGAGAGCAGGGCGTAGCCATCTTTCTTGGTCGGGGGATTCGCGGATGCATCATCTGAGGAAATTATTTATACCGTTTTTTAGAGAGAATGTACATGTCTTTGAGGTTCCAAAAAAGGCTTTATTCTGACAATTTCCTTGTTTTCCTCGTTTCGAAACATATTTTTTATCATACGCCGTGCTGTTTTATATTCTCGATCGACGACGCAAACAGCGTCGCGGGAGAATAACGTCGCGGGAGATTAACGTCATGGGAGATTAACGTCTTGGGAGATTAACGTCGTGATAGGCCCTTTAACTACTTTCACCTTCCCCACTGGGGGGGGGGGGTTAGTGGAAATGAGGGTACGGGGCACACCGACATCGCCCGGTTAATAATTACATTATACAACCAGAGACACTGAAATGAATACACGGGATCGATACATGTAAATGTGCTATGCACGATTGATATTCAGACGATAAATCTTTGGATACCGGGGTGGAAAATGATGAATATCTCCCGTAAATGATTTCGTATAAAGAAACCAGATGTGGTTCCTTGCACTTGAATATATATTTTGAACAGATATGATAGTCTTTAGTTTGCGCTTTGAGAGAGTAGCTTGCGTCTTGAGCTGAAAAAGTGACCAAAATTCAAGATTTTAAATAGCTCAGCGTAGACCCTCGTGGAGGTAGTCTCGGGCCAGACTGTATGTGGCTATCAACATACAGGATCGACGAGTGTCAGACCGACTGACACAAACTGGCTGTGTAGGAGACTACGTAGAGGCAGTCTATAAGCAGATGACAATGGCGAATGTATGCTCGCTGACCGTACATAGGTCAGTCACAGGCTAATGCCATTAGCCTTAGTCCGATGTCCTTCAGCCCACTATGCATTTAAAAACTATTAAACAGGTGGGAACACAATGGCCATGCGTGGCTGTGGATTGAACCTACCATGGCATTTTCTGCCATGAAGATATCGGGGCGATGACACTGTGCGGGGATGTGCGGCAGGGGTGCATTTTCAGCCATTTATAGTTTATTTAGCTTCGGGGTGCATTATCAGCTATCAAAAATAACATTTATTAACTATCATTTATATCATTATATTTCATTTCTATCAAAACTATCATTTCAATCAAAACTATCACTTATATCAAAACTATCACTTATATCAAAACTATCACTTATATCAAAACTATCACTTATATCAAAACTATCACTTATATCAAAACTATCATTTACATCAAAACTATCATTTATATCAAAACTGTCATTTATAAACTATCATTTCTATTCTATCAAAAATATAATTTATATCTTAACTATTATTTATATCATTTGCAGAATTGTTACCCCATCACACGTCACAACCGCGTGTATTCAAATAGGCCTATGTCATTTCAATCTTGTCTTCCAAATATTGGGTTAAGGTTATCTTATTTGTTTCTTGTTCTTGAATTACTAAGATCTTTATGCCATATGTGTGCATTAATCTATTGATTGATTGATAATTACATGATCTTGCTTATCATGCTTATACTTAATAATAATATGTTCTTAAATACTTTTGTTCATTTGAAGATTACTCTTGTTTTATCATGTTTTATAATCTGCTTTATAATACTGAACTACATTTATGTTTTTATGCGTTGTGATGTGTTGTGATTATATCTTGCTGCATTTCGCTCTGCCTCTCTCCCATTGAGTTTTGCTCTTGCTTTTCCTCCACTAGTTTGCAGCATTGTTACCTCATCACACGTCACAACATCATGTATTCAACTGGATCATTGCAATCGTGTCTTCCAAATATTTGGTTAAGGTTATCTTATATTGATTCTTGAATCTATTCAGTTCTTTATGTCATATTTGTGCTTTAATCTATTATTTTATAATTACATGATTTACTTATACTTGAATATGTTCCTCAAACACTTAGTTTTACTCATTTGAAAATTAATTCTTCTTTATAATCTTCATTATAATACTGAACTACATTTGTGTTTTTACAAGTTGTGATGTGTGGTGATTATACCTTGCTGCATTTCGCTCTGCCTCTCTCCCTGAGACCATAGTTTGCAGCATTGTTACCTCATCACACGTCACAACATCATATATTCAACTGGATCATTGCAATCGTGTCTTCCAAATATTTGGTTAAGGTTATCTTATATTGATTCTTGAATATTTTAGTTCTTTGTGCCATATTTGTGGATTAATCTATTTATTGACGATTACATGATTTTGCCTATATATTTTTACATATTTTCCTTTTTTAAGGAAATCCCGATTTTGAAAACGTTGCGTTATTTTTGTGACGACATGAAAGCAAAACGTTGTTGTTGTTTTTTGTTTTTGTTTTTTGTTTTTGTTTTTGTTGTTTTTTGCAGTTTTTCAAAACATTCTCTTAACACAAAAATATACAATACGAAACGTGTGATTTCCACCCTTTTGAATACATGTACGCTGCCATTTCCTTGACGTCAACAAATCAAACGTCCTTTAGATTAGTCACTATGTACCGCCCACCTCGCTCCAAAAAGAAACCTGTCCCTTTATCTCAGTTTTTCAACGAGTTCTCATCATTAAGGGGGTACTACACCCCTGCCCAATTTTGTGCCTAATTTATATTTTCGAGTCATTTTTAAAAAGTCGATTAGTCATCGAGTCTAGTCATCAAATTTGGAGTCGAGTCGAGTCATCAAGTCATCAACCCTAGAGTCGAGTCGTCGAGTCACCTTGCCTCGAGTCGAGTCATCGAGTCACCAAAACTCGAGTCGAGTTGAGTCATTTCGAGTCGAGTCACTACAAGTCTTTTAACTAGTATTTTAAAACATGTCTTGTATAGTTGTACACTTTCAGTTGCAGTATTAATTTGCAAGTTCAGTATTTTTAGTATATTCTCTGTAAAGCGCCTTGAGGTGTTTCGTAAGGCGTTATAAAAATGTGATTTTGTATTGTTGTTGTATACAAGTTCAATCTTACCATTCAGAAGAAATTTGGCCTTATCTGTCGTCGCACTACAAATATTACTGTATCCAAATGCTTGTTAAATTACTCGCGCATGCTCCAGCCGTTTGACCAATCACAGTCGACTCAGCGAGTTTCTGCCGATGTTTGCCGAAAGACCAGCCGAACTTTTAATCTTCGTGTGTTCGGCACGGGGATTTTAGAAAGGTCTTTGAGGGTTGAATAATGTTTTGAATCTGACAACTTTCTACTCCCATTTAGACAAAATGGCAATCTACACGAAGTTTTTTAAACCTTGAAAATCGGTGAAGAGATAAGGAAAATAATGACATTTTTCAGGGCACATGTTTTTGATCAACGGAATTTTTAGGCAAGTTGACAATTCTGAAACATTTTGATGTATAAATTTCATCGCAAGATTCACAATTTCTTGGATTTTTCGATGAATACTTTGATTTTTTGCATCATCGGAAAACTACACAGTATAACACTGTGCTAGTTTAAACGTGTTACATTTTCGATTTTTGTGTTACATTTAGGCCAAAGTTGGACCAAATTTGAGTAATATTTCGGATTTTTCCGTTTCTACTGCACGGAAGATCATAAGGCCGAATAAAAATAAAACATGTTTCTCGTCCCCTTCCGCTTCCTTTTTTGAGGCCGCTTCAAATTTATTTTCAGTTTTTTAAAATTCAGTCAAAACTTTTGAAGAAAGATGTCTTGGAAGTTGAAATGTTTTCTATAGCCTTGCTAATATGCAAGAAACAATTCTGGATGGTTCTGTGATCACTAGCGGGGGCGTACCTACCAGAACAATAAAATAAAAAGGGCCTCAAGCCCCTCTTCCTCCTTTTTTAAACCGGACGAGAAACATGTTTTTTTTTTTACTCGGCCAAATCATCCTCCAGACACGCTCCAGATAATATGCAAATGCATGGAGTACAATACCAATCACCTGTTTAACTGGTATTGATCAAAGTAATTCTTTGTACTCCATGCATTAGCATATCTTATGGAGCGTGTCTGGAGGAGGATTTGATTCACGGCGGGAAGTGCAGGGCAGCATGAGTGAACACGGGTCACTGAATTAGCATAAAGGTCACACAAAACAGCTTCCGCGCAAGCGTGGTAACCTCACAGTGAAAAGTTTGACCTTACAAAGCTGTCGAGTATTTAGATACAGCAGTATAGTGTGTAAGTTCGTAGTGCGTCGATGACTTCGGTCCTTTGGCGAGGTCGTTTTTAATTTTACCATTCAGGAGAAAGTTAGCCTTATCTTTCGTCGATGACTTCGGTCCTTTGGCGAGGTCGTTTTTTATTTTAGCCAAAAGAGTCTGCTCATTGTTGACGGTATATCTTGCAAAATACACAGTGCATGCAGAAATGGTCGAAAAGACCAGGAGCATCAACTTGAGCGCCCTTTTCAAGGTAAGCCTGTACATTATGACTACTGGCCGGCTACAATTGCACCTGTTTAGTGATATTACCTACCATACAGACTATATAATAGTTCTCTGCGCATAAAATGAATTTATATTTATGGTTCAACACACTAATTCCTTTTTTGGTTCACTTGCACGTCCCGATCGCCACAGGTCAGCGCATCCGATGATGAAATGGAACAATTATCGTACCATTGTATTCAACGGGTTGATCCAGAGTTTTTCGGAACTAGAGATAGATGCCATGTGTTGCGTTTGGCCAGATGAAGGGGGCTACATGTATAGAAGTCGTGGCGCATGGGGGGGGTTTGGGCATGAGGGAATGCATCAGCCCATTCCTGCATTTAGTACATTAGGCCTATTCCCTGTGAGCTACCAATGGTACCGTTTTACCACAGCTGAGCTGTAATACTTTTAATATTATTGATACGCAAACGAAAACACCCCCACATTTCTGCGCAACACCACATTTCCGCAAAAAAGTTACATGCCTGCAAAAAAGTACACATGAGTGTTGACATTGTTCATTGATCACTCTCATTCACTCAATCCATGTAGTTTCAACCAATCAGAACTTTTGAATGGTTGTTTCTTTTTTTATAATTGTTTACACAAAAGTATTAAGCTCATTGTACACTCACTCGCTGAGTTCCAGTCAATTACTGGTACCAAACAATTGCGGTCCCCGGATCAGCCCATCCCTGCATTAAGCAGCGATTTGTCTCTCTACACTGAAAAAATATAGGGGTGTAAAATGACACTTTTCACGTGTATATTTTTTCTTGACACACTTAGCTACTGAAAATTACACCATGAAATGCTGAAATTGAATACCACATAAGATTGGAGGTATTATTTGACAGTATTTTGATAATAGTACCAAAATGCATTGACACCAGTGTGTTGTTAATTGACACGCCAGCAGTGTATTCAAGGGTGTCATTTGACACTCCGATTTACTCCAGTAGTAAAACATGTCACTTACACTCCAAGGGAGTATGTCACTACACCCCAAGGGAGTGTGCTTCTACTACATACTCTTCTGCAGTGTCAACACGCTTGACACCTTTGGAGTGTTAATTTGAGCTTGCCGTGCTGTGCGCATGCGTATTTTGATTTTATAGCACTGATCGTCTGCGCAGCGAAGTGGTCATGTGAAATCGAGAATTCCGTCTAAAATGTGAGTATTATCATTAATTTCATGTTTTTGGTATAATAAAAAAAGTGCAATGACAAATATGGATATTATAGCTTATACAGTATTCGTATAAGTTCATGAAAACGTGTAAACTACGGCGTTATAGTATACTTTTATTCCCCATCAATTGCACGTATGCCCAGTAAGCTTATTCTACATGTAATGTTAATGTAAGCATACGACTCTCGAGTCAGGACGGTCCATGTAGCAACAGTAGCATGCAGTCTGTTATTGTCTAATCACTCTGTTCTTGTCTGATTTTTTCAGCATCATACAGTTGAGTGTGGTATCTACAACCCTACATATCAACCAACGTGACACTTTTACTTGGTCTCCCAACCCTTGGAAGGCGTCATTTTGACACCTTTCAAAATAGGTCCTGAGACGAGACCCCAAATGGTGTCAATTTAAAATGACACCTTTAGTTGGTCTCCCAACCCGAGGAAGGGGTCATTTTGACACCTTTCAAAATGGGTCCTGAGACGAGACCCTAATGGTGTCAATTTAAAATGACACCCTAAAGGTGTTAATCATGACACCATTAAGGTGTCAAGATTACATCACATAATTGTCAAAATGACACTATTAAGGTGTCAAGATTACACCACATAGTTGTCAAAATGACACCATAGCATGCTCATGTGGGGACCCATATGCGACACATCTAGTGGTGTAAAATGACACCTTTTTTTTCAGTGTAGTATTAAGCTCATTGTATACTTACTCGATGACTTCCAGTCTGCCCGAGCGATTTGTCTCTCTCCACTTTGAAATACAAACAACGCTACCACCGATGACGTCACTAGCGATTGTCGCTGCAAAGTTGAATGGAAGTCAACTGGGAGCTAGTTGACGTTCGGGAGGCAAGCGACTGATATCGATCTATCGAGCGTCAAGTGAAGTGACCAAAAAGTCGCCAAGCGACAAATCAAGTGACCAAAAAGTCGCCAAGCGTCAAAATTGCTACTAGCGAGTTGGCAAGGAAGCGTCAAACTCGCTACTAGCGAGTTGGTAGTATACAATGAGGTTTAATTTCTGAACATGAATTATTTTTTAAACAAGAAAAATGATTGGCAAATCATGTTGTCAGGAGGTTACACGTCGCTAGTCATAAGGGTCGCTAGTCATAAGGTTCATAAGTCATAAGGGTCGCTAGTCATAACGTGTAGTTTCCTATACCATGAGTTCGCTAGTCATAAATAAAACAAAGGGTTCGCTAGTCATAAGAAAAAGGGGTTCGCTAGTCATAATAGGAAAAAAGGTTCGCTAGTCATAATAGAAAAAGAGGACCGCTAGTTATAATAGAAAAAAAGGCTCGCTAGTCATAATAGAAGAAAAGGACCGCTAGTCATAATAGAAAAAAAGGCTCGCTAGTATAATAGAAAAAGAGGACCGCTAGTCATAATGCAAAAAGAGGTTCGCTAGTCATAATAAAAAAAAAAGGACCGCTAGTCATAATGAAAAAATCACGGCCGCTAGTCATAATATAACAAAAGGACCGCCAGTCATAATAGAGAAACACGTTCGCTAGTCATAATATAAATTTAGGACCGCTAGTCATAATAAAAAAAGGACCGCTAGTCATAATAAAAAAGGACCGCTAACCATAATACAATAGAAGGTTCGCTAGTCATAATAAAAAAATTATCGCTTGTCATGAAAGAGAAAAGGGTCTGCTAAGCCAGAGAATTACAACTAGAGCTGTTTGATGATCTCTGCATGCTCTTTGACCTCAACTATTATACAAATATTATTATTCTCAATTAGGTAGCTTTTTTATTTTGTAAAAACAATTTGATAACATTAAATGTCGGGCTATACAAAGGTCATGAATTTTTTTGAATATTTGTATGAAAACACACTACAACAATATTTTTTAAATGATTATTAAATGTTATTGTAAAATATTTTTTTCAAAAACATTTTTTGCAAAATATTTTGTCAACACTAGAATAAAATTATGTTAGAATGTTTGCAGTAATCAAAAAATATTTTTGAATGTTATGAAAACGTTTTATACCCTTTATATAACCCGACAGTTAAACGTTTTCCGGTCACCTTTTTCAGGGTCATCCGAGGTCACCCAGGGGTAATCTGAGGTCAAATTACTAAAAACTGTCGTATGGGCATGAAACTTGGTGGGTACAGTCAATATTTAAAGTCACATTTTTGGAAGGTCATTTCGGGGGCAATCGAGGTCATCTGAGACCAGATTACTTGGTACAGTCAACATTTAAAGCCAAATTTTTGAAGGTCATGCGGGGTTATCCAGGGGTCATCTGAGGTCAACTGTTCAAACTGTTGTATGGACATGAAACTTGGTACAGTCAACATTTAGAGACAAATTTTTAGAAGGTCATTTTGGGTCATCCAGGGTTATCCATGGGTCATATGTCGTATGGACATTAAACTTGGTCAGTCAACATTTAGAGTCAGATTTTTATGCCTCCACCGCGAGGCATACTGTTTTTGCAATGTCCGTGCTTCCGAGCTTCCGTCCTTCCGTGCTTCCGTCCGGATGCGATATCTCGGGCATGGATGGGCGGATTGACTTCAGATTTTCAGGATAGGTGGGTCATGGTCAAAAACTCTGGCTAGGTGAGGTGAGGTTCAAGGTCATATACTGAGGTAAAAGGTCATTTGAGGTCAGAGGGTCAATTTTCCTTATTTACCTCTTTTCTCGGAGACTGGGGTCGCACGTTCCTCAAACTTGGTAGGTGGTTGCATCTTGACCCCAGACAGAACAAGTTTATATTGGTTAGTGGGTCAAGGTCTCCTGAGGTCATGCAGGGGTCATCTGAGGTCAAATGAGCAAAAATAGTCATATGGCCATGAAACTTGGTAGCTACAGTCAACATTTAGAGCCAAATTTTTGGAAGGTCATTTTGGGGTCATCTGGGGTCACCCAGGGGTCATCAAATTAGTAAAAACTGTCGTATGGGCATGAAACTCTTAGGGTACAGTCAACATTCAGAGCCTAATTTTTTGAAGGTAATTTTGGGGTCATTCAGGGTCACCCAGGGGTCATCTGAGGTCAAATTAGTAAAAACTGTCGTATGGGCATGACATTTGGAAGGTACAGTCAATATTCAGAGCCAAATTTATGGAAGGTCATTTTGGGGTCATCTGAGGTCATCCAGGGGTCATCTGAGGTCAAATGAGTAAAAACTGTCGTATGGGCATGAAACTTGGTGGGTACAGTTAACATTTAGAGCCACATTTTTGGAAGGTCATTTTGGGGTCACCAGGGGTCAAATTAGTAAAAACTATCGTATGGGCATGAAACTTGGTGGGTACCGGGTACATCTCCTTGTTTTTTAATGAAATCGGCCAAAAAAAAAATTCTGCACAGGGTCGTTCCTATACAGTTGAATGGACATGAAAAGAGTGTATTGCACGAGTATAACGTGTGATGTAAATTTCGTGTTAGTTGAGGCTAGAAATGTAATGAATCAAAGAATGACCACGGACTCCATAGTGGTCCAGAATTCAAACCCCTCAAATGACGCAATTAATTGCTGTCTTCTGAAGATAGCAATAATAATTGCACTGACCTAAGTGGACACCAAATGATCACTGACCACAAAGTGACCACGTAAGAATGTTCCTTACCAAATGACTCAAAATCCCAGAATAACCACCGACTCAACAGTGGTCTAGAATAAAATATACAAACCCCACATGATTAGTAGGCCTATATACTAGTAGCTAGTAATAATAAATTAAATAATAATTGTCTTCAGTTAATAACAAAATTATATAAATAATTACTCATGTTCCAGTATTAGATTTAATATTTACAAAATAAAATGCATTTTATAATCAATGTCTTCAAAATAGTATAGTAAAAAGGAAATGGCTTCAGTTTAAAATAATGTAGGCCTATGATATTGATTAGGCTACTATCTTTTGTAGATAGCAATAAGAAATTACATAATACTGTTGGTCCATGATATCTGGGGGTATGGGTGGGGTAGTGGACAGTAATAATAAATTTGATAATTCTGACCCCCAACTTACCCCCAAAAGTTATCACTGGTCCCAAAATCATGCACCCTGACACCCAGAGGACCCTAAATTACCCCTCTCTACAAAGCGACCGCAATTAGCTTGTTTTCAAAGTGACTTAAAAATGATACATGACGCCAGTGATTCTCACTGGCAACAAAGTTACATCAAAATGTCCCGTTAACTGAAAATGACCCCTTCCTTACCCCCAAATGACCGCCGACCCCAATTCCACGAATGACCGACTCCATAGTGGCCCACACTGAATTCAGGTCCTAAAATTACACAATTTAATACTGTCCCGCGCATTATTTGCAACGCCTCATTTCCATTGCCGCTCGCGGATTAGGATTCTGGAACGTTGATTTTAAGGAATCAGTGCATCGCAGTATTTTCATGGTACCTGAGAGCACATTGAAACATTGATACTTTGTATATCTTTTTTTTTAAATGTATTAATATTTATCAGCCCTCGAAGTAAACTTTATAAATCTAATGATATGTACTCAAAGTGTAAGCATCTAGCTAGAAGAAAAGGCATCATCATTTGAAAATATTGACCTTTCGTAATGACGATAATAGATTTTTGGACCGGGCCAGCATGAGCTGGGCCGGTACGTATTAGTCGGAAATAAAAAATTGTTGTTTCTAGAATATGAATAAGATAGAATTCGTAAAGAAAACAGGTGGACCTGGAGCAAGTTGTTTTGATAATGTTTAAACGTGTAAACATTAAAGTTGTATGTGAAGGGAATTTTTGTGTTGAAACAATGATGAAAAATTAACAGGTTGTTTAATTTTTTAGGAATGAAATTAAACGTTGTTAAATTGTTACAAGTCAGTCGCTCTGACGGTTACAACATTCACCTTGAGTACTCTTTCATGTGTAGTTAGACTTGGGGTTACTCACTACCATGACTACAAATACAATCTTCACTTTTAGACTGTATTTTTCTGATTGTGTTGATTGTTAGTCCGAAACTCCTGCGAAGCTATGGACATGGCATCTTACCTACTCCGTTTAATAATAATCTACATTGTGTGTTTTCTCTTCAATCATTTTCATCATGTTGAATGTAATTTTATGAAGTGTCATTTTATTTATAATTAATAAATTAAGACAATAATTTGTTTATTTTCTATAAGTGCATGTCAAATGGGTACATTGTTCAATACTATAGGCCTACATTTATAAATTATGCCCATATTATAGTTAGGACCTAAAAACTTTTATCCATAAAACGATACAGGATAGCATAAATAATTACTTGAACAATACTTGTAATTGTATATTCTAATTTAAAAACAATAACATCAACTGACCACAGGTAATTGCGCAACTTGCAGAATATTAAAGGAAGATTACCGATATGTTTGCAGAATGATTTCTTTAATTTATCATCAATTACACGTACATCATTATATTTTATGTCCCAAATATAATTTCAGACCATCTCTTGCCATCAAATATTATCAAAGAAAAGAATATATCAAAAGCAGTACTCATACTTCACATGGAATCAATACTGTCCCGGTCCATCCCTTTTTAAAGGGATTTTTATTTGCCATAAGACTAACTTCGGGACAGTTAAATATCCATTTTTAATAACTTGCCATAAAATTTGTATTATATCGCGAATTTCAAAAAAACATAAATAATTTGTTATCAGAAGAACATTCCGCGTATTCAGAATGCAATTTCACTCTGATGCCATACGGCCGGACCATCATGCAGATCGCCGCCTGATATCAATGATATTCAACGTAAATATCACCCTCTGTTGTCTGCAACTGGAGCAATTTCTAAAAAAATATTCAAATTAGGGACCGTTCACAAACATTTGTTAGGGGAGCAGGGCTGTCAACTTTTTGGAATTGCTTGGCGTGAAACACTAGTGGCAGACCTAGAGCAGTAAAAAACGCCGCGCTTGCGCGGCGCAGGGGGGTGTCTGAGGAGGGATGTGCCCCCTGAGACGTAAGAAACTTTTGCAAAATGAAGACCTAATTGAAGCGATTTTAGTGGGCCATTTTGGCACTATAATAGTGTGTAAAATTTTAGTTTGTAAAAGTGGTAAATTTGTGTTGGACCATGAAGCCTTTTGTGGACAAGTTTTCCCTATTTGTAGCCCTATATATTGTGTTAAACATTCATTGTCAAATGTCGAAAGTAAAAACAAAAATGGGCGCTTGTTTTTTTCACTACGCAGGGGGTGTCTGAGAGGGACGTCCCCACCTGAGAAGTTGGACAATTTTGCAAAATGAAGACCTAATTGAAGCGATTTGGTACGTGGACCATTCTGGCACTATATTTATTTTTAGTGTGTAAAATTTTAGTTTGAAAAAGCTGAAAATTTATGAAATGACGATACATGAAGCCTTTCGTGGACAAGTTTTCCCTTTTATTATAGGGCCTATATATTGTGTTACACATTATATACATTGGCAAATGTCGAAAGTAGAAACAAAAATTGCTACTTGTTTGGCCCCTTTACAGACCTCAAAAATTTCAGCCCCCCCACTTTTTTTTTTTTTTTTTTTTCATTTTTTCAGGCCCCCCCTTAGTAGGGTCAAAATTTCAGGGCCCCCTTTTTGCATCAGCGCCCCCCCCCCTCCAACAAGTGTTTGTGAACGGTCCCTTCAAGATATGTGCCTTAAAATAAAGTATATCATTAAAACGTTAATACTAGTATTTTTATTAGTTGAAAACCGAAGTGAGGTATGGGGCTGGCTGGGGGTGCTACGGTATGTTAAAAAAAGGACCACTAAGGCTACGAAGAAAAACTGTTCTACGGGCGGACGGACCTTTCAAGTAGGGTCGGTCGGTCGGGCTATTTTTTCTTTTCTTTTTTAAGGAAAAAAAAGTGTTCCTGAAATTGTCGGAATTTGGGTCGGTATTCATTTGTACAGGAAATTTTTTTCCCAATTTGTTCAAAATCTGGGTCGGTCGGGCACGTAGAACAGTGTTTTCTTTTTTCGTCGCCCAACCGCGAAATGTGGATATCCAAATAGTTTGCTCCGGCCCGCACGGCTGCAAAGAAGCACTAACCGCGAAATATTGATATCCAAGAATCTTAAACTATAAATTAGCCCCCGAAATAGGGCAGGGCTTGAAGAATGGGGGAAATTATGAGGTAAAAAGTAAAAAAAAAAGCATTAAGGTTATGGTTATGGTTAGGGTCTAGGGTAACCTCAATGTAACATTGACTAAAATTAACCATATTTACATTTAAAACCCCTTTACTGATTATAACTTATGTTTATAATAAGAATGAGGATGTGGTGACATACATAGAAGAGAGGAGAGGAGGAGGAGAGAGAGGAGAAGAGGAAGAGGGAGGGTAGGGGAGGGACGAGAGGAGAGGAGCAGTTTTTAGCGTCATAGGGGCACGGGGGGCACGTGCCCCCATTCGATCTGAAATTTTTTTAAATCCCATAGGAAAATGGTCTAAAAACGGCTTGTGCCCCAAATCACCGCTGCAGCGGTGCCCCCAATCATGGTCGGTGACCCACGCTACGCCACTGGAGAGGAGAGGAGAGGAGCGGGCACGGGGGCACGTGCCCCCCAATCGATCTGAAATTTAAAAAAATCCCATAGGAAAATTGCCGAAAAACAGCTTATGCCCCCCAATCAGACCCGGTGCCCCAATCCCACCCAAAACTATGACTGACCCACGCTACGCCACTGAGAGGGAGAGGGAGAGAGAGGAGAGGAGAGGAGAGGGGAGAGGGGAGAGAAGAGAGGAGAGAGGGGAGAGAAGAGAGAGAGGAGAGGAGAGAGGAGAGAGGAGGAGGATTTTCTCTGAGGAGAGAGGAGGAGGAGGAGAGGGAGGGAGAGGAGGGAGAGAGGAGGAGGAGGGAGGGAGGAGAGGAGGGAGAGGAGAGGAGGAGAGAGGAGGAGGAGAGGAGAGGAGGAGGAGAGAGAGAGAGGAGGAGGAGAGGAGATTTGAGGAGGAGAGAGGGAGGAGAGAGGAGGAGAGAGAGGAGGAGAGGAGGAGAGGCTACCTAGCCTACCCTCTCCCTTTCTCGATCCCCTTTCCTATCCTACACCCATATAACCCATGGCGACGTCCCGTCTCAATCTCGCTCTCTAGTTCTTACTTTTTATTAAGGCTCCTTTTTTTTTATTATGACTAACGGTCCTTTTTTAAAATTATGATTAGCGGTCCTTTTTTTTATTATGACTAGCGGTCCTTTTTTTTTTATTATGACTAGCGGTCCTAAATTAATATTATGACTAGCGAACGTGTTTCTCTATTATGACTGGCGGTCCTTTTGTTATATTATGACTAGCGGCCGTGAATTTTTTCATTATGACTAGCGGTCCTTTTTTTTTGATTATGACTAGCGAACCTCTTTTTCTATTATGACTAGCGGTCCTCTTTTCTATTATGACTAGCGGCCCTTTTTTCTATTATGACTAGCGGTCCTCTTTTTGTATTATGACTAGCGAACCTTTTTTTCCATTATGACTAGCGGTCCTTTTTTTATATTATGATTATTGACCCTTATGACTAGCGGTCCTTTTTTTATATTATGATTAATGAACCTTATGACTGACGACCCTTATGACTAGCGACCCTTATGACTGACGACCCTTATGACTAGCGACCCTTATGACTAGCGGGTGTTCACCGTCAAAATGACCTTTTAAATTAGCCTGTAGTCTGCGATACGGCGATGCCACTTTCGTTATCTACAAGGACTATAAATGCAAAAGCACCGGGTGGCCGGCGATGGGACGAAACGCATCCAAACAACCGATCATCGCCTGGGATCATCGCATTGCCTGAATGCTATGCCTGGGATCGTCGCATTGCCAAACGACACAATCTAAATTCAGCTTTAGCCTTTAGTCACACTCACAATGATATTGTCAATGAAAAACAGTGAATAGCATTGCATGACATCTGCATGGCAGCATCCGTACAGAGTAGTGTATGATCATGAACCAAAACACAATCACACAAAAACGGATTCCTGATGGTCGATCATGTTCAATTGTAATGATTTTCACTATGTGATTCACTGTCACATGATGACGACTAGACTGTGCATACGATATACTGTGCATTGTATAATTTAAGCTTACTTATCGGATTTTCGTGAAGATCAGAATTCTGCACCAGATGCATGCGTATTTACTGTACGGTGTAAATGAATGACTCGAAATTTTGCGATATTTGGGTGTACTTTGGCGTTAGAAATCAACATTTTCTCAAGTACAGAATTACTTTAAATCGGTCCAATTCGGTATCAATTTGAAGAGAAAAGAGCATATTTTTCACTTACCCACTTAGCTATCGATTGGTGAAGACGAAGATAGAGGAAGATATAATTGAAGACCGAATTAAAAAGACTAGTTTGCGTCTGACATCAGAGCAAATAAATAAATAAATACCTGTGTCATAAATGATTAGGCCTACACCCCTCCCCGTTTTCTAGTGTAAACAATATTTATTTTAAAAATACACTTTTTTAATAGACTATTTTATTTTCACTTCAGCATTATTTGTAATTGCAATTAGAAACGATGTGCAGGTAAAACGTGATTTTAAATATTTGTATATTAATTTTCTCTGAAGACTTGCAGTAAATTGTTTTTGCTCGCTATTCCTAGGAATAGCTCAAAACCATAGAATCGCTACCCGATTTGAGTTTTACCAAGCTAAACTTAAGATTCAGAGGCTATACCATGGTATTGCTAGCTATTCCTAGGAATAGGCTTCAAAACTCTAGAATTGCTCCCCGATTTGAGTTTCGCCGTGCTAAACCTAAGATTCGGGGGCTATACCCTGGTTTTGCGGGCTATTCCTAGGAATGGGCTTCAAAACCTTAGAATAGCTACCCGGATTTGAGTTTTGCTGGCTAAGATTCGGCGGGTATGCTATAGTATTCCTGTCCATTCTTAGCAATGGCCTGCAAAACCCTAAAATTGCGACCCGATTTCAGTTTTGGTGAGCTATTCCTTAGTTTGGGGAGCAAAACCCAAGAATGGGCTGGCGAAACCCGGGTATAGTGACCGATTCTTGGGTTTTGCTCGAAATGATACACTTATGCTTCCATACACGTCATCAAACTCTGCGGGTGCGACAAAACATGTGATGTCACCAAATCTTGTGCTCTATGACGAAAATTCACGTTCTGCGTTACGTCAGGGGGGGGGGTTAGATCTGTTTTTAAATGCACTTTTTGGCCCAGACATACTGCAGTTACTGTCCGTTTTCCTATACACAATACACAGTGCTCTTACCATTGACGCGTGACCTCTACAAATAGCGCACGTTAGAAGTATGGGGATTTGCCTAGTTAACGTCGCTGTGTGAAAAATAACCGACCAATATTAAAAGTACTCTTCTAAAATTCTAGAAAATTTAGTTTTGTAACATGTCCTAAATTTTTAGCTAATTTAGATGTTTGGAAATATTCGTACTTTGGTGTTTTAGTGATTATAGGTAATAGTACATTGCCTAGTTAACGTCGCTATGCGCTCTGTAGCCATGGCGCCTATGTTCAAGGTTCTATAAGCCCAATCGCCATTGCAACTACCGGTTTTTGAGAGCAGTTGTGGGACACTTTGACCTCTGACATATCGGGAAATTGCTGTAATTATTAATAATTAATTTATTATTGTAATAATGTTATCATTATAAATAATAAAATAATTAATTTATACAATAACCAAATTTTTGGGTTTGTTTTTTATTCCAGTAAAACGTTTTAAATTATATTTATACAAAACCCCAATTTTTCTGAATTTTCCCGATAGGTCAAAGGACAAAGTGTCCCAAAACTGCAAAAACTGTCACACAATGTATTTCAAACATCCAATGCAGATTGGGCATATTGGTTTAGGATATGGATTGTCTTCAAACTTACATACAATATCAAATATCGTCACGAGAATATTTTCAGCGTAAATGTGAATAATTAGTACAATCAGCAAGCCAATCATTGCGTGAATTGCATTATGGTCCGGCATCCAGAAACATTCAGCATCGTTGTCGTATTCCTGTCGTGTGATTCACCATATCACCATGCCCATCATTTTTGACAATATATCTATTTCTTTTTCTTTTAATTCGACCCTGAAATATTTTTTTTTTTAATTTTGTTTATCATCATGTACATTAAACATTTTTCATTTATTTTATGATTTTTGTAAATTAAAAAAACCGAGTTTTCTTTATTGTAGTTTTAAATAAACAATTAATTAATTAATTAATTAATTAATTAATTAATTAATTAATTAATTTTGTAGAGGGCATTTTTTCATATATTTTTTTTTCCTTTTTTATCGCAAAATTGGTGTTTTTTTTTAATCGCAAAATTGGTGTAAATAATACCATAATTAGAGCTATTTTAGCGTATACAATAATGCCTGGAAAGAGGAGGAGGCCTCTTTTTATTTGTTGTTCTGAGAGATAGGCCCCCTCTAACTATCACAAAACCTTATAAAAGTGTTTCTTGTATATTAGCAAGGCTTTTGAAAGCACCTCTACTTCCTAGACATATTTTTTGAAAAGTTATAACTGAATTTCAAAAAATAAAAATAAAATTGAAGAAACCTCAAAAAAGGAAGCGGGGGGGGCGTGAAACATGTTTTATTTTTTATTTGGCCTTACGTATTTCTTTCTTTATGTTTTCAGCGTTTCATTATTACAGCGCCCTCTTTAATATGTTGGACGTAATTTATTTCCCGAGCCGGGCCGAGGTGTGTTTTAGCTGTTATTGGCCCTGTTACAGAAAAAAATTGCACAAAATATGTTTCCCAATGTAATGTATACATTTTCACTTAAAAATAAATAACTCCCCCGGGAATCGAACCCGGCCCTCCCGAGTGGCAGGCGAGAATTCTACCACTGAACCACGAGAACATTTGAACAAATACGGGAATTTTATAAATGATATATTCAACTCAAATAATTGCAGTCTCTTCAGCAGCGTTTGGTTCAGCTCTTTCCAGCCACGATATATACAAAGTCACACATAGCATTATACACATTATAATGAGGCGATTTACAGGGGTGAAACCCCTGATTCCCAAAACGCCGTCTGATGGCGAAAATCCGACCCTTTTCCCACGTGTTTATTACAGGTATACGTAGCTCCTATATATCTGAGTGGGTCCCCCAGTGGCAAATAATAATATTTTAAACAATGGTGTGACGTCACGGCTTCTTAAATTTTTTCAAAAATTGGCCCTCAAACTCATAATAACTGACTAAACAAGATTCACAAAAGCAGCAGCCATATATACTCCAATATTGTTCAGTTTTGAAATTGTGATTATTTTTCCAAGTGTAAAGATACTTTATTGGCGCAGTATACTAGTAATACTGTGGGATGTGCAGTGTCACTTGGGTCACAGAAACAAGTCAGTCATTTTAAGAAACAAGAATTCCCACAAAAGGGAAATGACACAGACAAAGTGTGTGAAGAATTCGAACCTTTTGTGTTAGAGGGAGTAGTATCACTTGGTGACAATGGTATTCCAAAGCCCATTAAGATTGTGCGAGACACATGTTGTGCACGGTCTATGATTCTGGAAGGAACTTTGCCCTTTAATGAGGACAGTTCAGCAGGTATTACTTTGATCCAGGGTATTGGAAATAATTAATGTACCTCTCCACAAAATTAACTTGACATCTGACTTGGTTTCTGGTCCTGTAACCATAGGAGGTAGACATGAATTGTCTGTTAAAGGAGTGTCCATGTTGCTAGGAAATGATTTGCCAGGGGGAAGGTTTTTCTGACCCAATAGTCACAGATAAGCCCTGTTTGCAGGATGATAATAGTGAGGAAGAGGAGATATTTCCTGCATGTGCAGTGACACGGGCAATGTGTAAGAGGCCTCTGTAGAAACAATTGAGGACAACCAATTTCCAACCCTAACCCTAAGGGTTGGTGGTATTGTGGCCTTTCAGGACCTTGAAAAACAATTGGGAATGTGCAATACTTGTGAGCCCGGGGAGGGTAAAATTGGGGAGGGGGGGGGCAGGAATTTTTGGCAAGCCATGTAAATAAAGGTTATATTAAAGCGTGATTATTCCTCTTTCGGGTCCCCTTTACTGTACAGTTTTAAAATGCCCTATAGGTTTCACTGGTTTTTTTTGAAAATTATTCGCCATCTGAGTGTTGAGATCTTTTTGGGACAATCTATATAGGACCCTGTCGTATAGTTGCTATGTTTTTAAAACTTGTTCTTCTCAGTGAGAACGTACTGTGCGTTGAAATTTAAATAAAAGCCTCAGGCCTCAGTGTGTGATCAAGTATAATATAGCCTTATATAGGCATACACAGCACGTACGTACACGAATACATAGCACGTACAATTCAGTTTAATTGTAAATTGCAGAGCAATGAAGCATTACATGAACTTTAACTGAAGTTCATTGTTGCGTTAACCTTGAAAATATGAGGCAGAAATACGTGTAAAACGTGAATACTGCCAACTTGTGACAATTGATTTTTTCACTAATTACATTTAGGACATCATCATAACATTTACGCATGCGCTGAAATAGAGAGAAATCTGATTGGTTGGGCCAAGCTTACACACACCCTCACTTTGTTGTTCTGGCGAATTTGTGGTAGTTTGGCAAATAATTGAAAAATAGCAAAGTTGGACACGTCACCCTCATAACCAAACTTATTGATGTATTCCACAAATTAATGAAGAATGCGGCTGGAAATTTGATTAATTATGGGTTTATTACTCAGAAAATCAAAATTGCAAATGAGAAACATGTAATAATGACTTACCCAGCAAACACAAAAACGTTTTAAAAACGTTTTAAATATGTTATATTTTAGGTAAAAACGTTTTAATAACATTAAAATGTCGGGTTATATAAAGGTCATGATAACGTTTTGTATGAAAACACACTACAACAATATTTTTTAATGTTTTCAAAAAATGTTATTGTGAACTATTTTTGCAAAAATTTTTGCCAAATATTGTGTCAATACTTCAATAACATTACGTTAAAATGTTTGAACCCAGCAAACACAGAAATGTTCTTAAAATGTTTTTTCAAAACCTTTTAATAACATTTAAATGTCGGGTTATATAAAGGTCATGAAAACGTTTTTAAAACGTTATTGAAAATATTTTGGGCAAACATTTTTCGCGAAATATTTTTTCAACCCCAAAATAACATTCTGTTTAGAATGTTTTGTATCAAGTTTTCAAGAATGTTTTTGGAATGTTATTAAAACGTTTTTATACCCTTTATATAACCCGACATTTAAACGTTTTCTGTAAAACATTTTTGTTTGCTGAGCAGTATATTATCAAACAATGTTTTTAAGGTTATGAAAACGTTTTATACTCTTAATATACCCTTTATATACCGACATTTAAACGTTTTCTGACAACCTTTTATAACCTTTTGCGAATGATGTCGAAAACGTTTTGTGTTTGCTGGGTAGGCAGTGTTGTTATGAGGTTGACGCTATGAAAGTCATTCTAAGAGAGATTCGGACCATAAGCTGTTATTTGTCATTTGTTAATGGTATCAAGAGCATTGTTTTTGGAATAACTTCACCAGGTCAGGTAGTTTTTCCATAACATCAAGTTGGTCAGAAGAATATATGAGTTCAAGAAAAGAACGACATGCATCTATACCCTCTTTTGCCGGGATATTAGTGTAGAGGGCTGAAACATCCATAGTGCAAATCATGGTGTTAGGCGCAAGGGGCCCATAGCATTCTGTATGTTGTCATTATGATGTAATCTTCAGTAGATAGCATTCTGTATGTTGTCATTATAGGCGTCTGTCTGTATTTTGTCATTATGATGTTACCTTCAGTAGATAGCAGTCTGCATGTTGTCAATATGGTGTTATCTTCAGTAGATAGCAGTCTGTATGTTGTCATTATGGTGTAACCTTCAGTAGACAGCAGTCTGTATGTTGTCATTATGGTTCTATCTTCAGTAGATAGCAGTCTTATACTGTCATTATGGTGTTATCCTCAGTAGATAGGAGTCTCTATGTTGTCATTATGGTGTTATCGTCAGTATATAGCAGTCTGTATGTTGTCATTATGGTGTTATCTTCAGTAGATAGCAGTCTGTATGTTGTCAATATGGTGTTATCGTCAGTAGATAGCAGTCTGTATGTTGTCATTATGGTGTTATGTTCAGTAGATAACAGTCTGTATGTTGTCATTATGGTGTTATCGTCAGTAGATAGCAGTCTGTATGTTGTAAGTATGGTGTTACCTTCAGTAGATAGCAGTCTGTATGTTGTCATTATGGTGTAACCTTCAGTAGACAGCAGTCTGTATGTTGTCATTATGGTTTTATCTTCAGTAGATAGCAGTCTTATACTGTCATTATGGTGTTATCCTCAGTAGATAGGAGTCTCTATGTTGTCATGGTGTTATCGTCAGTATATAGCAGTCTGTATGCTGTCATTATGGTGTTATCTTCAGCAGATAGCCGTCTGTATGCTGTCATTATGGTGCTATCTTCAGTAGATAGCAGTCTGTATGTTGTCATTATGGTGTTATCTTCAGTAGATAGCAGTCTGTATGTTATCATTATGATGTTATCTTCAGTCGATAACAGTCTTATGCTGTAATTATGGTGTTGCCTTCGGTAGATAGCAGCCTGTATGTTATCATTATGCTGTTATCCTCAGTAAATAGCAGTCTGTATGTTGTCAGTATGGTGTTATCTTCAGTAGATAGCAGTCTGTATGTTGTCATTATGGTGCTATCTTCAGTAGATAGCAGTCTGTGTGTTGTCATTATGGCGCTATCGTCAGTAGATAGCAGTCTGTATGTTGTCATTATGGTGTTATCTTCAGTAGATAGCAGTCTGTATGTTGTCCTTATGGTGTTATCGTCAGTAGATAGCAGTCCGTATGTTGTAATTATGGTGTTATATTCAGTCGATAACAGTCTTATGCTGTAATTATGGTGTTGCCTTCAGTAGATAACAGCCTGATATGGTGCTATTTTCAGTAGATAGCAATCTGTATGTTGTCATTATGGTGTTATCTTCAGTAAATAGCAGTCTGTGTGTTGTCAGTATGGTGTCTTCTTCCGTAGATAGCAGTCTGTATGTTATCATTATGGTGCTATCCTCAGTAAATAGCAGTCTGTATGTTGTCAGTATGGTGTTATCTTCAGTAGATAGCAGTCTGTATGTTATCATTATGGTGCTATCTTCAGTAGATAGCAGTCTGTATGTTGTCATTATGGCGCTATCGTTAGTAGATAGCAGTCTGTATGTTGTCATTATGGTGTTATCTTCAGTAGATAGCAGTCTGTATGTTGTCCTTATGGTGTTATCTTCAGTAGATAGCAGCCTGTATGTTGTCATGTTGGTGTTATCTTCAGTAGATAGCAGTTTGTATGTTGTCATTATGGGGCTATCTTCAGTAAATAGCAGTCTATATGTTGTCATTATGGTGCTATCTTCAGTAGATAGCAGTCTGTATTTTTGTCATTATGATGTTATTTTTAGTAGATAACAGTCTGTATGTTGTCATTATGGTGTTATCGTAGCAGCCTGTATGTTGTCTTTACAGTATTATCTTCAGTATATAGCAGTCTGTATGTTGTCATTATGGTGTTAGCATCAGTAGATAGCAGTCTGTATGTTGTCAATATGGTGCTATCGTCAGTAGATAGCAGTCTGTATGTTGTCATTATGGTGTTATCTTCAGTAGATAGCAGCCTGTATGTTGTCATTTTGGTGTTATCTTCAGTAAATAGCAGTCTATATGTTGTCATTATGGTGCTATCTTCAGTAGATAGCAGTCTGTATGTTGTCATTATGATGTTATTTTTAGTAGATAACAGTCTGTATGTTGTCATTATGGTGTTATCGTAGCAGCCTGTATGTTGTCATTACAGTATTATCTTCAGTATATAGCAGTCTGTATGTTGTCATTATGGTGCTATCGTCAGTAGATAGCAGTCTGTATGTTGTCATTATGGTGTTATTGTCAGTATATAGCAGTCTGTATGTTGTCATTATGGTGTTATCTTCAGTAGATAGCAGTCTGTATGTATTGTCATTATGTCATTATGGTGTTGTATCGTCAGTAGATAGCAGTCTGTATGTTGTCATTATGGTGTTATTGTCAGTATATAGCAGCCTGTATGTTGTCAGTATGGTGTTATCTTCAGTAGATAGCAGTCTGTATGTTGTCATTATGGTGTAATCGTCAGTAGATAGCAGCCTGTATGTTGTCATTATGGTTATATCTTCAGTAGATAGCAGTCTGTATGTTGTCATTATGGTGTTATCTTCAGTAGATAGCAGTCTGTATGTTGTCAGTATGGTGTTATCTTCAGTAGATAGCAGCCTGTATGTTGTCATTATGGTGTTATCTTCAGTAGATAGTAGTCTGTATGTTGTCATTATGGTGTGTTATCTTCAGTAGATAGTAGTCTGTATGTTGTCATTATGGTGTTATCTTCAGTAGATAGCAACCTGTATGTTGTCATTATGGTGTTATCTTCAGTAGATAGTAGTCTGTATGTTGTCATTATGGTGTTATCTTCAGTATATAGCAGTATGTATGTTGTCTTTATGGTGTTATCTTCAGTAGATAGCAATCTGTATGTTGCTATTATGGTGTTATATTCAGTAGATATCAGTCTGTATGTTGTCATTATGATGTTATCTTGAGTAGATAGCAGTCTGTATGTTGTCATTATGGTATTATCGTCAGTAGATAGCAGTCTGTATGTTGTCATTATGGTGTTATCGTCAGTAGATAGCAACCTGTATGTTGTCATTATGGTTTTATCTTCAGCAGATAGCAGTCTGTATGTTGTCATTATGGTGTTATCTTAAGTAGATAGCAGTCTGTAAGTTGTCATTATGGTGTTATCTTCAGTAGATAGCAGTCTGTATGTTGTCATTATGGTGCTATCTTCAGTAGATAGCAGTCTGTATGTTGTCATTATGATGTTATTTTTAGTAGATACAGTCTGTATGTTAGCAGTCTGTACAGACTGAATTATCTATGATACAGTCTGTATATAACAGTTATTATGCAGCCTATGTTGTCATTACAGTAGCAGCCTGTAGTCTGTGTTGTCATTATGGTGTTATCGTCAGTAGATAGCAGTATCTACAGTCATTATGGTGTTATCTTCAGTAGATAGCAGTCTGTATGTTGTCATTATGGTGTTATCAGTGCTATCTCATAGTTGTCATTACATGGTGTTATCTTCTGTATGATAGCAGTCATGTTGTCATTATGGTGTTATCGTCAGTAGATAGCAGTCTGTATAACATACAGTATACTGAAGACAGCATCTGACAACATACAGATGCTATCTACTGAAGATAACAACATAACGGCAACATACAGGCTGCTATCTACTGAAGATAACACCATAATGACAACATACAGACTGCTATCTACTGAAGATAACACCATAATGACAACATACAGACTGCTATCTACTGAAGATAACACCATAATGACAACATACAGACTGCTATCTACTGAAGATAACACCATAATGACAACATACAGACTGCTATCTACTGAAGATAACACCATAATGACAACATACAGACTGCTATCTACTGAAGATAACACCATAATGACAACATACAGACTTTATCTACTGAGATAACACATAATGACATACAGACTGCTATCTACTGAAGATAACACCATAATGACAACATACAGAGCTTATCTACTGAAGATAACAATTCTGTATACGACAACATACTGCTATCTACTGAAGATAACACCATAATGACAACATACAGACTGCTATCTACTGAAGATAACACCATAATGACAACATACAGACTGCTATCTACTGAAGATAACACCATACTGACAACATACAGACTGCTATTTACTGAGGATAGCACCATAATGATAACATACAGACTGCTATCTACTGACGATAACACCATAATGACGGTATACAGATGCATATCTTCAGTATATAGCAGTCTGTATGTTGTCATTATGGTGCTATCGTCAGTAGATAACAGTCTGTATGTTGTCATTATGGTGCTATCGTATCGTAGTAGATAGCAGTCTGTATGTTGTCATTATGGTGCTATCGTCAGTAGAGGTTAAATACCACTAATAGGCCTGGGCGATACATTGAAATACGACGAGTAACTATTTGTTTTCATGGCATTCGAAAAGACTGCATTAAAATCGCTGAAATTGATTAAGTTATATAGCCAAAAAAGTACTTTTTAGAGTTTGATGCTTCAAAATGGTACATTTTCTCTCATTATATGACATTTTTGTTGTAATAGTACCAAACTATTCGCCCTATCATATTGTAACTTTCAGCTTCGAGGGCGCACTGTCATTTTAAGGTGTTTACGGTTCAGTGCGTTAAAACAAAAAAGTCTCAGGTCAACCTGTGTTGAATTTTTTGATCATTTGGCATCTAAATCATATAGTTTCACCTGCTATTAGTGGCATTGAACTGTGAGAGTTCTGAATATGAGAAAATTCCACCCGAAATTAAGCATTTTCCCATTGAAACCCGTGTAATACATAATTAGTGGTATTTAACTTAGATAGCAGTCTGTATGTTGTCATTATGGTGCTATCGTCAGCATGGTCAGTAGATAGCAGTCTGTGTGTTGTCATTATGGTGCTATCGTCAGTAGATAGCAGTCTGTATGTTGTCATTATGGTGTTATCGTAGCAGCCTGTATGTTGTCATTATAGTATTATCCTCAGTAGATAGTAGTCTGTATGTTGTCATTATGGTGTTATCGTCAGTAGATAGCAGTCTGTATGTTGTCATTATGGTGTTATCTTCTGTAGATAGCAATCTGTATGTTGTCATTATGGTGTTATCTTCAGTAGATAGCAATCTGTATGTTGTCATTACGGTGTTATCTTCTGTAGATGGCAGTCTGTATGTTGTCATTATGGTGTTATATTCAGTAGATGGTAGTCTGTATGTTGTCATTATGGTGCTATCGTCAGTAGATAGCAGTCTGTATGTTGTCATTATGGTGCTATCGACAGTAGATAGCAGTCTGTATGTTGTCATTATGGTGCTATCGTCAGTATATAGCAGTCTGTATGTTGTCATTATGGTGCTATCGACAGTAGATAGCAGTCTGTATGTTGTCAGTATGGTGTTATCTTCAGTAGATAGCAGTCTGTATGTTGTCATTATGGTGCTATCGACAGTAGATAGCAGTCTGTATGTTGTCATTATGGTGCTATCGTCAGTAGATAGCAGTCTGTATGTTGTCATTATGGTGCTATCGTCAGTAGATAGCAGTCTGTATGTTGTCATTATGGTGTATTCTTATTCAATGGGTGCGTCTTGTAAAGAATTCACGTAATTTGATTGGTTTTCTGGTGTATAATATCTCACAATAGCTGATAGTGATATTAGTCACGTAACGGCGGCACGCTTGTTGCTCCTCAATGATCACGCGATAATGCGTTCGCGTAATACACGTGCGAGAACTAAGAACGCGATTCGGCGGCTTAGATGTTCGTGATGGTTTCGTTCATTTAAGGTAGCTGTGTACTCTCAGACATGCATGCAGTAAAAGTGCAATAACTTTGTAATTATTCACGCAAGACATATAAAAGTTACATTTTTATAAAGGCAAGACATTAGTGAATCTTAATATAAATATAGATTTGGTGTAAAAACAACAGTTATGAAAAAAAAACACAAAAAAGTGAGTTTTTGGCTATATTTTTTAAGTACATCATAACAAAAAAACACTCTTTCCAAAATATTTTATTTTGTTTTTATCTCAATCTTAAGCTCCATTCCAAAAACGTTTTTTTTTAGTTTTTGATATTGGCCTTATTTTTTGAGATATTGACCATATAAGGCATCAAAATGAACTTTTTAAAATTCACAAACGCCTATTTGCACAAAATGATGCCTAAAATCGGAAATAGACCAAAATATAAAAAATGGGAAAACCGTTTCTTGAATCGATCATGCTTCTTACGGTGGTCATATTTGCTTACCTATAGATGCTGTATTTATTGAGTTATCGTGTACCTAAATCGTGATTTTACCGAGAAAATGAACATTGAAATAATGGCCGTTGAAGTTTAAAGTGGTCACATTTTGCACTTTCATCGAATCTCACAGGAGAATGCGGCAGTTTTCGTTCGTTTTTCTACCTTACATTACATGAACATCGGGTAAATCCACGGCCCCTTGAGAAGTTTGAGCAAAATCCATTCATAACTTGATATTTAAATCGGGGGAAAGAACTTGAAAAAACCCACATTTTATCAGCTAAAACGGAGCCATTTGACCACTAGGTTCTTGTGAAACCAGTGCTTCCGCGGTGTTTCCATAAGACGCGCCGCGCATGCAGATAAGCGTCGCGTATGCGTAGCGTATTTGTGCGTTAACAAATTGCGAGATACGCAACGCGATGCGTTGTTGCGCGCGTGTACCCTGATGGTACAACAAAGATTTTCTTTCCTTTTCAATTTCAAGCACGAGTGGAATAGTGAAATAAAATCCTTAAAATTTGCAGTTGGAGTTTACAAATCTGGATTTTCATTCCTTGTATTTATAAAAAACATAACAATGTACAAACATATCAAAAAAAACCTCAATTTTGCGAAAGAAACAATGTCTAGAGTACACAGCTGCCTTAAAACAACGGGGATGTCCTCACAAAAGTAACTTTATTTTTATCTGAAAAACGCAGTTTTTCTCGCAAAATTACATTAAAACTGAATAAGAATGAGAATAAAAGATAGGATTTTGTCTTTTGCCTATCCAATATCGTGTCATAATGGATGGGCTGGCCAATATTTTGAGTAGTGGATGCCGGCGCAGCCGGTATCCATTACGATATATTGGATAGGCAAAAGACAAAATCCTATATTTTATTCTCTAAATCTTCAATAGATAGCAGCCTGTATGTTGTCAGTATGGTTCTATCTTCAGTAGATAGCAGTCTGTTTGTTGTCATTATGGTGTTATCTTCAGTAGATAGCAGTCTGTATGTTGTCATTATGATGTTATCTTCAGTAGATAGCTGTCTGTATGTTGTCATTATGGTGCTATCCTCAGTAAATAGCAGTATTGTATGTTGTCAGTATGGTGTTATCTTCAGTAGATTACATGGAGCCTGTATGTTGTCATTATGGTGTTATCTTCAGTAAATAGCAGTATGTATGTTGTCAGTATGGTGTTATCTTCAGTAGATAGCAGTCTGTATGTTGTCATTATGGTGTTATCTTCAGTAGATAGCAGTCTGTATGTTGTTATTATGGTGTTATCTTCAGTAGATAGCAGTCTGTATGTTGTCAATATGATGTTATCTTCAGTAGATAGCAGCCTGTATGTTGTCATTATGGTGTTATCTTCAGTAGATAGTAGTCTGTATGTTGTCATTATGGTGTTATCTTCAGTAGATAGTAGTCTGTATGTTGTCATTATGGTGTTATCTTCAGTAGATAGCAGTTTGTATATTGTCATTATGGTGCTATCTTCTGTATCTTCAGTAGATAGCAGTCTGTATGTTGTCAGTATGGTGTTATCTTCAGCAGATAGCTCTCTGTATGTTGTCATTATAGTATTATCTACCAAAACACGTTGCAAAACGTAAAAAGGGGCCAAGTTTAAAAAACCTTTCCTGTGTGGCTTTTCACCCTTTTTTAAACTTGGTCCCATTCAGTAAAGTGGTACCGTAATAACATGAAGAATGAGTCCTAATTTCTACATGCAACAATTAGGTTTAAGACTGCTCGAAAGCGGTGCAATATGACGTAGGCTATGTATATCAAAAAGATTTGAAGGTTTATGTTTCATTATATTGCGTGTTCATAAAGAGTAGTAGAGTATTATATATACTTAGCAAATTGACTGTCTGTCAACCTGTTACATATTATAGGCCCTACATCTGTACATAAGGCGCAGGATCGCACAAGACGATGAAGAATTTAACAAAGTGAGTATTTGCTACTTTTGCTTAAATCAAAATACATTATAACGTCTTTACGGACAAACTTCAATCAAGCACGAACATTAATTAATTTACTCTACAAAATGAACACTGACAACTAAGAAAACAAACAAGTAGCCTAAAGATGACTTCGTATGGGTCTTTAGAAACTTTCATAAATGGGACCAAGTTTTAAAAAGGGTGAAAAGTCACACAGGAAAGATTTTTTAAACTTGGCCCCTTATTACGTTTTGAAACGTGTTTTGGTAGATATTAATTCTTTTATTGAGGTAAAAAGATATTGCGCGGTAAGTGGTTCCTTGTAGCCATGCGAGGCGAAGTAGTTGGATATCCATATTTCGCGGTTAATGGTTCTTTGTAGCCTTGCGGGCAAACTAGTTGGATATCCATATTTCGCGACGAGTGGTTTTTGAAGCTTCGAGGGCAAACTAGTTGGATATCCATATTTCGCGGTTAGCAGTTCTTTGTAGCCCTGCGGGGCAAACTTGTTGGATATCCATATTTCGCGATTTGTGGTTCTTTGTAGCCCTGCGGGGCAAACTAGTTGGATATCCATATTTCGCGATGAGTGGTTTTTTACAGCTTCGAGGGGCAAACTAGTTGGATATCCATATTTCGCGGTTAGCAGTTTTTTGTAGCCCTGCGGGGGCCTATGTTCGATATCCTCATTTCGCGGTTAGTGGTTTTTAAACGACCCGTAACCACCCCAATCAGCTGCATGTATCGTGCACAAATTATGATCCGAGACTATTTCATTTGACACGGTTGTATGGATTTCAAAAGATCGGTCCTATAATAGATATCGATTAGAGAATTACAGCAAGAGACTCTGAGGATGCCGTAATCCTCTTGACCATCAACCAATCAGATAGACATATTTCAGAAATATATTCGTAGAGTTGAAACTTGTTTAACTCTGCAAATATATATTTCAAGTAATCTCGTTTCACATTTAGCAGCACTTTGGCTTGCAAGAAAGCCACGAAGGGGCGGTAATGCCCCGGGGTAATGCTAATATACGATTTCAGTCAATTGTCAATTTCAGTGAATTATTGGTGCAAATATACGATTTTGGTCAACTATTTGGCTATTCTTTGCCCAAAATTATGAAATATATATCAGTAACAACTCTTATGAGGGTTTTCGAGTAATTTTAACGAAATAATGAGGTAAAATAAAAGAAAACCCACTTACAATTTGGGACTTAACTGCTTAACCGCTTAACTGTGGTGTTCAAGGGGAATTAAAATATCACAATTAACATGTTTAATTCAAAATCGTTGTCCTACAAGCACATGTTAAATGGCTCGATTCACATTAGGTATAAGTTGGGACATTGTCAGATTGTGTGAACATCACAAATACAAACAATAAGGTTGAAAATGAATTTAAAAGATCGTCTATTTGTAGCTTTATGACACTGAATAGACCAAATATCTGCCTCTGACAAAAAAAAATGTTTTCCATGCTGATTTGTTTTTGTAACGAGTATGTCATTTCAAAAAGAAAGAAAAAAGGCGGATATTACTTTTTAAAAACTCAACACATTACTATTAATAGGCCTATAATTATAATTATAATTATAATGTTATACTTGATTAGATAACAATTAGCCATGTGTTTGATAATTACAGAAAATAAAATATGCAAAATTGCTTCTCAAAGCAAATTAAATTACCCGGAATATGATTGTATGGTGTTAAAGTATGCAGTTTAAAGTGAATTGTAAACAAAATGTGAAAAAGAAATGGACCTCTTGCATTATATGACCACTGGGGTCACTTATATTCAATTTGCTCCTCCTGGTCATCCTCCACCGCAAATTATGCTAATTGTATACCAATTATTCAAATGTTAATAATTTTTACAACATTTATTATGCTTACTGTATTGGTCTCATCACAAGCTTTAGTTTGACACCAAATTTAACTACATAGGCTGTATGAACCCCAAAATGTTACATCTCCACTTAAAACGCATGGCCACTTATTGACTTATTTATTTCTTTATTAACTTATTAATTTATTTATTCATTTTTATTTTACAGACATTAAATCATGACAGTAGTTCAACATTGAGTTTACCTATTATTGTATTGACTACGTTAAAGAAATTCTCTAAATTTTGCTTACCTAGGTCAACGGGCAATACTTGTTAACAGTCAAGTAACGCTGTGAATTGTAGAAATATATCTTTCTCCGGTTCATAGTTTTATATTCGAAGCCGCATATATTTTGACGACCAAAAAGTATTCGAAGCCGAATATTCGCCTTCGAATATACACTTTGAACCGGCCTTAACCGCTATCCGAACCATAAACACATGCATTATCAGACAACGAGTGTTCCATTTCCTCATAGCTTCTCACGTTGTACGTTGTAGGTGTTATTATTTCGAATTATAATTATTTAGGGAGAGTGTTTTAGGATTTTGTTAGAAAAGGGATGATTGTTGATCATGTTTATTTTATTGTTGTATGTATTTTCCTGTCATTTCCTGCAAACCTAATAAAGATATTTTGATAATTGAAAATAGTCTGTATCATAAATCGTAGAGGTTGAAAGAGTCAACAAGCGTCAGAAATTATAATTTGCCATGGAACTTCGGTAATATTTTTAATGAAATATAACTGGATGTTAGGGTCTGCATGCATGGTATGCATAGTATGATGATATACAGACACTGACCTTTCCCTAAAACTAAGCAGCAAGTTGTGTATCACACCCATCATGGGTTCGAACCCCTTTATTGTATTTTATTGTTAAACATGAATAGCGTGATTACTTATGAATGAGCGGCAGCACACATATTTTGTTGTCATTATGGTGCTATCTTCAGTAGATAGCAGTCTGTATGTTGTCATTATGGTGTTATCTTCAGTAGATAGCAGTCTGTATGTTGTCATTATGGTGTTATCTTCAGTAGATAGCAGTCTGTATGTTGTCATTATGGTGATACCTTCAGTAGATAGCAGTTTGTATGTTGTCATTATGGTGTTATCATCGGTATATAGCATCTGTCAGATAGTTATCTTCAGTATATGTATGTTGTCATTATGGTGTCATTATTGTCATTATCATTATCTTCAGTAGATAGCAGTCTGTATGTTGTCATTATGGTGTTATCTTCAGTAGATAACAGTCTGTATGTTGTCATTATGGTGTTATCGTCAGTAGATAGCAGTCTGTATGTTGTCATTATGGTGTTATCTTCAGTAGATTCAGTCATTAGATATCAGTATGTATGTAAGTTGTCATTATGGTGCTATCGTCAGTAGATAGCAGTCTGTATGTTGTCATTATGGTGATACCTTCAGTAGATAGCAGTTTGTAAGCTGTCATTATGGTGTTATCATCGGTATATAGCAATATGTATGTTGTCATTATGGTGCTATCTT